>NW_028324226.1:6060606-6363636 GCF_054372755.1 Phalangium opilio
GTATTTTGAAATGGGGACTGGGACTATGGTGCACGAATACTTAGGCATCTTATACCTTCTCCCTAATAAACTAGATATCACTTCTTGGTCTAACTCCCACTTTATTCTTAATTATATTTGCATTTAAATTTTATAACGACTTGGCCATCATCAGTTGATTTACAGATAAATATTTGAACCGCAGACACAAAGGAGAGATATCTCACGATTTGGTTTGAAATGCATGTTAAAAACCTTTTCGGCTCAAGCTCAGCCGTGGTTGTGACTTTATTTGTCCTTAGGTTAGGTTATGAACTCGCTCAAAATTAATTTCATTCTCGTTAATCAAGCTTTGTATAATCTAAAAACAAAAGAATATTTTCTAGAGCGTAAGGAATAATTTTGAATATTGATAGTCAACTATTCTACAGGGCCGGTAGGCCCTTGTAGATATGACTTGATACTCCTTTGTAACGTTAAAGCAAAATTCACATGCTTTTACCAATTTTCCTATGGAGATTAACATGGGGTTTTTCGTGATATTTAGCCACCTCTAACTGAAAAACTAGAGCGAAGTTACTTTTCGGAATACTTTTAATTTAACAATTAAGTATTCAGGGTGTGCCTTTTGCAAGTGTCATCAAAAACAATTAAGTCTAAGTATGTTAATTTTAGTTAATTCTGAAAGTACGTCAAAAAATTACTTTTGGGTCAGAAGTCAGCCTAACCTTATAGCGCGCTTAAACCTATTTCTTCATTTCGTTCTCGTTGACCACTAAAAGGGCCTAGTTTTGTGCGTGCTAACAAGTTACTTAATCGAGATAAGCCTTTAAACTAAACTTAATCGAGATAAGCCTTTAAACTAAACTTAATCGAGATAAGCCTTTAAAATAAACTTAATCGAGATAAACCTTTGAACTAAACTTAATCGAGATAAACCTTTGAACTAAACTTAATCGAGATAAACCTTTGAACTAAACTTAATCGAGATAAACCTTTGAACTAAACTTAATCGAGATAAACCTTTGAACTAAACTTAATCGAGATAAACCTTGGAACTAAACTTAATCGAGATAAGCCTTTAAACTAAACGTAATTGAGATAAACCTTTGAACTAAACTTAATCGAGATAAACCTTTGAACTAAACTTAATCGAGATAAACCTTTGAACTAAACTTAATCGAGATAAACCTTTGAACTAAACTTAATCGAGATAAACCTTGGAACTAAACTTAATCGAGATAAGCCTTTGAACTAAACTTAATCGAGATAAGCCTTTAAACTAAACTTAATCGAGATAAGCCTTTAAACTAAACTTAATCGAGATAAGCCTTTAAACTAAACTTAATCGAGATAAGCCTTTAAAATAAACTTAATCGAGATAAACCTTTGAACTAAACTTAATCGAGATAAACCTTTGAACTAAACTTAATCGAGATAAACCTTTGAACTAAACTTAATCGAGATAAGCCTTTAAACTAAACTTAATCGAGATAAACCTTTGAACTAAACTTAATCGAGATAAACCTTTGAACTAAACTTAATCGAGATAAACCTTTGAACTAAACTTAATCGAGATAAACCTTTGAACTAAACTTAATCGAGATAAACCTTTGAACTAAACTTAATCGAGATAAACCTTGGAACTAAACTTAATCGAGATAAACCTTGGAACTAAACTTAATCGAGATAAGCCTTTAAACTAAACTTAATCGAGATAAGCCTTTAAACTAAACTTAATCGAGATAAGCCTTTAAACTAAACTTAATCGAGATAAGCCTTTAAACTAAACTTAATCGAGATAAGCCTTTAAACTAAACTTAATCGAGATAAGCCTTTAAAATAAACTTAATCGAGATAAGCCTTTAAAATAAACTTAATCGAGATAAGCCATTAAATCAAACTTAATCGAGATAAGCCTTTAAAATATACTTAATCGAGATAAGCCTTTAAACTAAACTTAATCGAGATAATCCTTCAAACTAAACTTAATCGAGATAAGCCTTTAAAATAAACTTAATCGAGATAAGCCTTTAAACTAAACTTAATCGAGATAAGCCTTCAAAATAAACTTAATCGAGATATGCCTTTAAACTTAACTTAATCGCGATAAGCCTTTAAACTAAACTTAATCGAGATAAGCCTTTAAACTAAACTTAGTCGAGATAAGCCTTTAAACTAAACTGAATCGAGATAAGCCTTTAAACTAAACTTAATCGAGATAAGCCTTTAAACTAAACTTAATCGAGATAAGCCTTTAAACTAAACTTAATCGAGATAAGCCTTTAAACTAAACTTAATCGAGATAAGCCTTTAAAACAAACTTAATCGAGATAAACCTTTGAACTAAACTTAATCGAGATAAACCTTTGAACTAAACTTAATCGAGATAAACCTTTGAACTAAACTTAATCGAGATAAACCTTTGAACTAAACTTAATCGAGATAAACCTTTGAACTAAACTTAATCGAGATAAACCTTGGAACTAAACTTAATCGAGATAAGCCTTTGAACTAAACTTAATCGAGATAAGCCTTTAAACTAAACTTAATCGAGATAAGCCTTTAAACTAAACTTAATCGAGATAAGCCTTTAAACTAAACTTAATCGAGATAAGCCTTTAAAATAAACTTAATCGAGATAAACCTTTGAACTAAACTTAATCGAGATAAACCTTTGAACTAAACTTAATCGAGATAAACCTTTGAACTAAACTTAATCGAGATAAACCTTTGAACTAAACTTAATCGAGATAAACCTTTGAACTAAACTTAATCGAGATAAACCTTTGAACTAAACTTAATCGAGATAAACCTTTGAACTAAACTTAATCGAGATAAACCTTTGAACTAAACTTAATCGAGATAAACCTTGGAACTAAACTTAATCGAGATAAGCCTTTAAACTAAACGTAATCGAGATAAGCCTTTAAACTAAACTTAATCGAGATAAACCTTTGAACTAAACTTAATCGAGATAAACCTTTGAACTAAACTTAATCGAGATAAACCTTTGAACTAAACTTAATCGAGATAAACCTTGGAACTAAACTTAATCGAGATAAGCCTTTGAACTAAACTTAATCGAGATAAGCCTTTAAACTAAACTTAATCGAGATAAGCCTTTAAACTAAACTTAATCGAGATAAACCTTTGAACTAAACTTAATCGAGATAAACCTTTGAACTAAACTTAATCGAGATAAACCTTTGAACTAAACTTAATCGAGATAAACCTTTGAACTAAACTTAATCGAGATAAACCTTTGAACTAAACTTAATCGAGATAAACCTTGGAACTAAACTTAATCGAGATAAACCTTGGAACTAAACTTAATCGAGATAAGCCTTTAAACTAAACTTAATCGAGATAAGCCTTTAAACTAAACTTAATCGAGATAAGCCTTTAAACTAAACTTAAAAGAGATAAGCCTTTAAACTAAACTTAATCGAGATAAGCCTTTAAAATAAACTTAATCGAGATAAGCCTTTAAACTAAACTTAATCGAGATAAGCCTTTAAACTAAACTTAATCGAGATAAGCCTTTAAACTAAACTTAATCGAGATAAGCCTTTAAACTAAACTTAATCGAGATAAGCCTTTAAAATAAATTTAATCGAGATAAGCCTTTAAACTAAACTTAATCGAGATAAGCCTTTAAACTAAACTTAATCGAGATAAGCCTTTAAACTAAACTTAATCGAGATAAGCCTTTAAACTAAACTTAATCGAGATAAGCCTTTAAAATAAACTTAATCGAGATAAGCCTTTAAAATAAACTTAATCGAGATAAGCCTTTAAACCAAACTTAATCGAGATAAGCCTTTAAACCAAACTTAATCGAGATAAGCCTTTAAACCAAACTTAATCGAGATAAGCCTTTAAACCAAACTTAATCGAGATAAGCCTTTAAACTAAACTTAATCGAGATAAACCTTTAAACGTAAGTAAAATTAAGGTGAAATTAACTCAAAAGTCAAAACACGATTTATTTGTTAAATTCATGGACACCTTATTTAATTAAAATTAAAACTACCCTTATCTTTCACCCAGTATCAATTGTCCTATTTAATCTTTACAATTAAATGAGCACTTAAGTCCATATTTAACCGCATTTCAAGTCCATATTTAACCGCATTTCAAGTCCATATTTAGACCCATTTCAAGTCCATATTTAGACCCATTTCAAGTCCATATTTAGACCCATTTCAAGTCCATATTTAGACCCATTTCAAGTCCATATTTAGACCCATTACAAGTTCATATTTAGACCCATTACAAGTTCATATTTAGACCCATTACAAGTTCATATTTAGACCCATTACAAGTTCATATTTAGACCCATTACAAGTTCATATTTAGACCCATTACAAGTTCATATTTAGACCCATTACAAGTTCATATTTAGACCCATTTCAAGTTCATATTTAGACCCATTTCAAGTCCATATCTAGACCCATTTCAAGTCCATATTTAGACCCATTTCAAGTCCATATTTAGACCCATTTCAAGTCCATATTTAGACCCATTTCAAATCCGTATTTAGACCCATTTCAAGTCCGTATTTAGACCCATTTCAAGTCCGTATTTAGACCCATTTCAAGTCCATATTTAGACCCATTTCAAGTCCGTATTTAGACCCATTTCAAGTCCGTATTTACCCCCATTTCAAATTCGTATTTACCCCCATTTCAAGTTCGTATTTACCCCCATTTCAAGTCCGTATTTACCCCGATTTCATGTCCCAATTTAAAACCCCTATTAATCTCATATCAAACCCCTGTTCACCCCATTTCAGGACCATGCGCCTGATTTACAGGAATATTTTTAGTCTTTTTCAGTGGGACTTCACTTCCTTTCCTATTGTGTTTGTACACGTTGAAGGCTCTCTTATTATATCAATCCTGACTGAACACGATTTTAAGTAAAAATGTTAATGCCGTTAAAATTATCCAAATTAACTCTTTTGGGCAACAAGTAATGGAGTCAGATTGGTTTTAATAATGAGCATGTTTTAGTTTTTAAAACATAACTTAAAAACCTTTCTGAGGTCTGTATGCACTATTTTTTAAAAATACATGCTTATTGGCAAATATTTCATGGCATAAGAATTTTATTTTTATTTTACAAACCGAGATTAATATTAGGTCATTACTAATCAACTCGGGCCTTTTACAAAAAATCGTTTATTTTTCAAGGTCCCTCAACAAAAAACGTTGAAAATATTGCTTGTTTTATAGGTCGGGTTAGGTAAGGCATATGTTAGTTAGGTTACGTGTCATTGAGACACAAATTTCAAGCATTGTACCTCTTAATAGTAGACGTATTTATCCTATAAATGTTATAAATTGAATAAAAAAAGTTCAATAATAACAAACGTTTTATCGTTGACAGCGTTTAAAAATAAAAATATTTGCTTTTAATAATATGTGGTTTTTCATAGGCACTATATTACGTTAGAAAATTATTTTTGGGAACTCATTCTATGTTCAAACTTCGTTTAAGTTCGTTACAGTGTTACGTAATTTGACTTAAAAATTAAAATAAGAGAATCGCTTTATAACGGTGCATTTCTGCGATTTAAAAATATTTCATTCTTCTAAACTATAAATTTTGCTTAATGGTTTACAAAATAGATGGGATTATTGCTCATTTTACATAACCACTGAAGTTAATCAGATGTTAACGGGCGTAGATAGAATTTTAATTTAAGCCAAGATGTTTGTCCCATTAGACCAAATCCAAAACCGCCAAATTGCGGTAGTTTTCAGCCGAATTGGAATTCGGTCGTAAGGCAGGCAAGCGGTTAATTACCATAGTACAATTAACTTGAAATGGGTCAATAGGGCCTTAAAACGGGGTAAATAGGGTCTTTAAATGGGTAAACAGGGACTTGAAATGGTGTATTGACGGATTTGTTTTACACCATAAATGTGGTGCTAAATATGGAAAAAATAAATATTTAACAACTATTTCACTTCACTTGGTTTAGTAATGTGACAGAGGTAGCGTACGTTTTCCATACTTTTAACACCATTAAACTAAGTAATATTAGAAGTTCAACAGATTGCCTAATAAAGATGTTAAAAACCACTGTAAATGGTGCATAATGCCTAATACTTGCAAATAATATTAGCAAATGGCGTGAATTGATCATAAAAATGGGGTTAAAGTACACCCTAAATGATGTCTTTTTTGGAACCGGAAAAAACAGCATATATGGTGTTTGAATGCACCGTTATATTTTAGAGTGCAAATGTATGACGGTAAAGCAAACATGGTTATTCAAAATTTAATTACATTAAGACTGAAGTGACAGATATTATAAAAAACCGTCTTGGTTTGGACCAAGGCCGAAAAAACAAACGATATGTTTTAGGTTTATCAATTGACTGAAGTTTCAGATATTGAAATTTTTTTCTAGTTCTTTTTATCCACTCAATCCTTAATCAATATTTAATTCAATCAACTACTGATTTTACTCTTAATCGATCTAGTCCCTCTAAATTAATTGAAAAAATTACATATCTACGCTTTTTCAAGAACAACTACATTTTCCGAAAACATTTTATCATGGAATTAATTATATTGAAGGGATTTCATGTCGATGATAACTAACTTGTAAGCACCTTGACCAACATTGTTTTAATTGTTGCTGGCTTGACAAATTTTCAAGTTTGCACCAAAAGAAGTTTAAATCTGTTTTAAGTTGTTGATAAGACTGTCGTTTACAGTGAATGTCGTCCACTTAAGACAAAGCAACAAAGTTTATCCTGCGTGGTTAAGGGTAAAGATCACATAAACAGAAATACTTCTCAGAACCAATGACTTGTTGTATTCATTTCCCGCGGAGATAATATGGTTAAACACATCATTCATTACTAGTTATGCCAAAAAGGTCACATTTAACTCCGACACCCCCTCCCTTCCTCTATTTTCCCAATATATTGCATTTTATAATCACCAGTGGTTCCAGTGTATGGGTCATCTGAGCCGTCGCAACACACTCGGCCAATATTACCATATAGATCGAAACCTTTTCACATTAGTAAACGGTACATGACACTCCGGACTTTACCGCCAACCTTGTTAACCTAACACTATAAAACATTCGTGTACATGAATGGTTATGGTTATGGCTTGACACTCGCTAGCGCCCGAACGACCGAGCACTCAGTGTAATTGGTGTACATTTGTAAGTGAGTAGACCATTTTGAAAATTACATACAGAGAAACTAAAACACAGGTGTGATCCCGCCATTGGGGTGTTTTCTCTCTTTCATTTTCTCGCTCGTTTAGAAGCACCGCTATAGGCAGTGCTAGTTGACTAGCCTCCTGCCCGTAGTGAACTTTGGCATCGTCTGGCGATGACCCTTGGTGCGAGGGAGAATACACCCCAATGGTGGCCTCGCCCCTGTGTTTTCCGAAATGATCTTTACGCTTGCTAAAATGATTACGCGTAATACGTAACCGCTGTAAAGTAGGGGGTGACGTTTCAAATGAAGACTGAGTTATGACCAAGAAATTCCAGTGCAACTTTACCTTCATAGAGGCGACAATAGAAATGTAGCATTTCGATATACGAAATTAAATGTATATATTTGCGCAACACCCTGGTTTGGCATCTATGAAATATTTACATTTTCCATTCGAGTTATGCCAAAGTTCGCTTGCTCTTTTTAGACATCCAGTAGAACATTTCAAATATTCAATACTGATCCCTCAACACGTACTTCCTTCAAAATAATTAATTCCATGATAAAATGTTTTCGGAAAATGTAATTGTTCTTGAAAAAGCGTAGATATGTAATTTTTTCAATTAATTTAGAGGGACTAGATAGATTAAGAGTAAAATCAGTAGTTGATTGAATTAAATATTGATTAAGGATTGAGTGGATAAAAAGAACTAGAAAAAAATTTCAATATCTGAAACTTCAGTCAATTGATAAACCTAAAACATATCGTTTGTTTTTTCGGCCTTGGTCCAAACCAAGACGGTTTTTTATAATAGGCAATAATGATCTGAGACTCCGTCCATAGCCTTGGGCACTCCGCTCACTTACTATACAGGGTAGAAATCTTCGCGTAGGACCAGTCTAGATGCTTCTCTAGACACGCCATAGTGTTACGCAATGATTTAGTACCTAGTAGAGATTTATTATAAATAGTCGCCATGTTTCTTAACTTAAATGTTTTAATTTTTAAATGCGGTCGGTTCATAAATTAAATTGTCGTCTTTCTTTGTCGACATCGCGGTGACCAATGACTTTTCATTTGGTTTCTTCAATTGTTGAAGTGCCTATAAATGTGAAATTTAATAACGGTAAACTAGCGGTAAGTTATGAAGCTAAACTACGGACACATCCTAGCCTCTGTAAATGAAGTACAAATTTTCCCTGAAAAACACCAGGGTGCGAGGGGCTAGTCATTCGCCAAACTTTTGTACACCTGATTACTGATTTCTGAATTTTTATGTGAATTTCGATGATTACTGAACGAATTCCTTGATTTCTGTGATTACGATTATTTTAGGTGATTTCCATAATCTTTGCACTGATTTACCGTTATTGCCGCAAATTACTTGTGATTCCTGTTTGAATTCCAATGAATTCCGGTGATTATTGGTGAATGCCGTGATTACCACTGGATTCTCCGTGAATATCGATGAATGCAGTGATTATTTCTATTTCAACTGATTATGATTTTTATTTTGGATTTTCGAATTCCTCGATTGATTATGCGTGATTATTTCACGAAAGGTGTGATTACCGAGGTGATTACAAACGATTACTAGTAAATCATGTGATTATTTCTGATTTTGTCAAGATTTCATGTGATTATCAGTGATTATCGGAGATTTCTGATTACCTTTGATTACCCACAAGAATGATTTTGATTACTGGTGATTTTTCAAGAAATCTAGAAAATCGATTTCTGTGGTTTTGTACACCTGATTATTCAAGTGACTAACCCGTCACCAGGGTGTTAGGAGAAATATCTAAATTGGTCAGTGATGAAGGTTTTCACCCTGTATAAAACTTTTTCTTGGACTAGCTATGTCTATATCGATTACCTAGCAATAGAAATAACATTACCCTTGCACCGCGTCTTTGTATTTGAATGTTATATAGCGGGGGACATTTTCTTAATCCATATTTTATACGCTTTTCTTTATATAGTAACTCTGTAGTTACGTAAAAAGCGACGCATGCGCTGTAGAAACTTCCTGGTGCCTCTATACTATTTGTGACGAATAATGGAATATTGACTTAGGATTATTGTGTTCATAAAACCTCTAATGCTATACGAAATCACAACAATAGAGAAAAATAATACCAGAAATATATTATAATACTTCTCTTCGAGAGAAGTGTACATGCACAAAGCGGCGTAATGGTAACATGATTCTTCCCAACATCCCTTAACATTTGGAGCAAGGTTACTAAACCGAATCACATACGCCGTAAATAGTTCCCTCGTTCATTACTCTGTTAGCGCTTAACTATTTGCTAAGGCCCATGCGCTTGTTGATTTTTGTCCCACGTCAAGACAATCAAGGATTGTGGGTTGATTGCTGAGGATTTAGTACCAAACAGTTACAGAATTCACCCTGCACGGTATGATGCCCATCTCAAGTTTGATGAGCGGGAGAGCAAACAAAAAGGTGCATGAGCCTGGGAAGAATCACGTTACATAACTAAAGTATTAGAAGGATACAGAGTGTCATCCTTCTTCTATTATCCCCATCTTGTTGTCTTAAGATGGGACATTGATGGTTTTGTGGACAACAAAGACTTTAGATATGGTAATTAAAACAAAATAAGGACTTTGGTGGACTGGTAACTTTGACGTCATATCTAACGTCTTTGGATTCACATGCCGTCCGGATGTTCCGACTTAACCCTATATACCAAGCAGACTGTTATGTTGTGTCAGCTAGTTAAATGATTAGGCTGTCGACCGTGATATTTAAATAGACTTTATTAAGCGAGAAGCTGAGCGAGACTGACTCTTATCTTTATGATAAGGTCTACACAATAACTATGTTGCGGCTAGCGCCCTCTATTCTTATGACGTCAATCGCCAGTGCGTTCCAGTGCTATCCAATATGTAACATGTTTATTATTATAATTTTTTTTTTTTTTTTTTTTTTTTTTTTTTAATTGTAATGATAACTAAAATTTCCAGTTAAACAAAATTTCCGCTTCAGCAAACAAAATTCAAAAATTCCATTTAAACACAAACCGAATAAAACATATACAACATTTCAATTCAAGAACAAAAATCAATTATTTTTAAGATCACGTAACCAACTATGTTAAAGTTCCATTTAAACAGCTACATTTTAAGTTTCTCATTCTTGGTATCGCCTTGGTGGTATTACTGTGCGGCCGCTTCTCGTAGTTCGATCTGATTGCACGAGTACTTGAGATTGCGTTTGAGATGATTCAGGTCGAGGTGTGTTTCTTTGGTTGTTTGACGATGGTGTTGTTGTTGTGGTCATTATGTTTCTTTGGGTGTTTGATGGTGGTCTTGCCATTGTCGTCAATGGTGGTTTTGCTATTGTCGTCGATGGTGGTCTTGCTATTGTCGTCGATGGTGGTCTTGCTATTGTCGTTCCTCGCCTACCGTTTTGGTCTGGGCCTATACGCCAGGAAACTTGACATCGACTGTTCCATGTGTCGGTAACCGGCCTCGATGGTTGCTGCCTAATGACCGTTGGTGAGGCTGTCCTTATAATACTCCTATTGGCGCTAGGTTCTTTTTGAGAGCTTTGGTAAGATGATTTTAGGTGGATTCTGTTTCTCCTGTACTGCGCTCCGCTAGGTGTCGTAATGATGTACGAATCCGGTTCTTCTGCTTTGTCGGTAATTTGTGCTTCTTGCCAATCTCGAAGGCCAACGTGATATCTGACTTTATCCCCCAAGTTGAAGTCAGCTGCGGTACTGCTGACTTGTGGTTTTCCTTTTATCATTCTAGTTCTCCGCTCGTTTAGTGCCCTCCATGTTCGCGATATCGGGAAGTGAGGTTTTAACGTGGCTGTTGATGTAGTTTCTGGCGTCCGAATAAGTCTTCCCATTAGCATTTCTGATGGCGCTGAAAGACCTTGAAGGGGTGTGGCTCGGTATTGTAGTAGAACGTAGTGGGGGTCGACTCCAGACTGAGCTCCTTTGCTGAGAAGGTTTTTTATAGTTTGTATATGCCTCTCTGCCATTCCATTACTTTGAGGAAATCTGGGACTTGACGTGCTGTGTTCAACACCCCATTGCAGCAGAAAGTGGGCAAATTCGGAGGAATTAAAAGGAGGACCATTGTCTGTAACGATTCTTTGTGGTGTTCCATACCGCGCAAAGTGAGGTTTTAGAGCTTTTATCACGGTTTTGGCGTTCGTAGACGCAAGTTCATCAACTTCAACAAATTTCGAGTGATAATCAACGCAAATCAGAGCCGGCTTCCCTTCAGTGTGAAACAGGTCCATTCCGATAGTTTCCCAAGGTAGCATCGGAATTTCGTGTGGTTTGGTAACGACATGTGTATTTGCCCTGCGTGTTCCGGAACAGATATGACATTTTTGAACAGCTGCGGATATCTGTGCTGTCATTCCTGGCCAGTATACGTGCGTCCTTGCTTTCCGAAGACAGGAGTTAATTCCTTGATGCGCACCGTGTATTTGATCAGTTATCATTTGACGCCGCGTTACGGGGATGATCAAACGGTCCCCTCTGTATAATAGGCCTTGATCGCTGTGAATTTCATTTCTGATGGGCCAATAGGAGCTGAGGCTTGGGGCCACCATGGAAGCGATTTTTGGCCATCCATGTGAGGTGTAATGTAGGAGTTTTCGCAGTGCAGGGTCTTCACTTGTTGCGTGCTGAAAATCACGGAATTTGTCACGGGAGAGTACCGTCATTGAATATATAGCCGTGGAGGGACCTTCCAGGTCATCTGTGTTGACCGCTGCGATTTGGTCTGGTGAGCGAGAGAGAGCGTCGGCAATATACATTTGTGAGCCAGGGACGTATTTTAAAGTCAAGTCATAGCGAGCCAGTCGCAGAACCATCCGTTGCAGTCGAGGTGATAGGGCTTGAATAGGTTTTTTGACGATGGCAAGTAGAGGATTGTGATCTGTTTCCACCGTCACCTTGCTACCGACGATATAATAATTAAAATGTTCTACCGCATACACGATAGCTAGCATCTCTTTTTCAATCTGCGCATAGCGCCGTTGTGTCGATGTCAGAGAGGTAGAAGCGTACTCCACTGGCTGTTTGTCCTGAAGGAGAACTGCTCCAATGCCAAATTGACTGGCGTCCACGGAAATCACGTTTTCTTTATTGGGGTTATAAAAGGCCAATACCGGTGCCTTTGTAATATCGACCTTCAGGCGCTCAAACTGTCGTTGTATGTTGGCGTCCCATAGAAATTCGGAAGTGGTCTTCAATAGTTGCCGAAATGGTGCAGTTTTCTCGGAGTGTCGGTCAATAAATTTGCTGAGGTAGTTAATTATTCCCAGAAAACGTTGTAACTCTTTCTTGTTGGTAGGCGGCGTGAGTGACTGAATCGCAGTTATCCTCCTAGGATCAACTTGAACTCCATGTTGAGAGAGAATGTGACCCAAGTAGGAGATCACCGGTACTGCTAGTTGTAACTTTTTCGCGCTGAATGTTACTCCATTGTCACGTGCTCTTGTCAGGACAGCTCTTAAGATGTCATTGTGATGGGCTTGTCCCGTGCCGGCCAAAAGAAAATCATCCGTTGAAATATAAACGCCAGGGATATCTCCAAATATCTCATGCATAACTCTCTGACAGATTTCGGAAGCACTTGATATTCCGAAGGGTAAACGGAGAAATCGGAATCTTCCGTACGGTGTTGCAAACGTACATAAGTACGAGCTTTGTTCGGTGAGTTTGATCTGCCAGAAGGCCGCCGTTACGTCCAGGACAGAGAATAGCTTACAACCCTGTAGGTTGCTAAATATTTCTTGCGAAGTCGGAAGTTTGTAATGCTGGCGTTTAATAGATGTATTCAAGTTCCTGGGGTCCAGACAAATCCTTATTTCCGTTGCGTTTGTCGGCATTTGATGAGATGTTAGCGTCGATTGTGATTTTTGAGTTTTTGGAACGATAACGATCGGGTGGACCCAGTCCGTGGGTTCCGTAACCGGTACGATGACTCCGAGCTCCACCATCTTCTCCAGCTCTTTCTTGAGGGGTTCACGAAAAGCATGCGGTATGGTTCTTGGTGGTACGATGACGGGTTTGACGTCATCCTTCAGCGTAATGGTGTGTAAACCGGGCAGACAACCCATGGGTCCGAAGACGTCCTTAAATTCAGCTATTATTTTTGAGGGATCATCGCTTGACTTGGTCGAGTTAATCATGTCGGCCTGATAACAACTGGGCCTAGGCGACGGTGAGGCGAGATTTCCGTCCAGCCGTTGAATAAGGCCTAACTGTGAGGAGGCGTCAGCACCCAAGATAGGTATCGTGTTCTTGGCGGTAATGTAGAATTGACAAGGTCGGGAGGCGTTCAGAGACGACGTGATCATGTTGATGCAGCCTAACATCGGAACTTGATGTCCGGTATATGACATGATCCGGCGACAAGTTGGCTGAATCGTGGGAGGATCCCCCAATTGTTGATAGAGGTGGTACGGAAGCACGTTGACGTGGGACCCCGTGTCAATTTTGAATTGGACTGGATAATGGCCAATGTATATTGTGGAAATCCAGGTATTGGTGTTTGGCAACGTTGAAATTTCATCTATGGTTAGAATTTGAACGTAAAGTGGGTCGTTGTCCGAGTGATCTGGATAGTCTGTAGTTGGTTGGTACCAGCTGCATTCTGGCGTTAAAAGCTGCTCTTCTGCTGTGTCCGGATCGCCCCTTGTATCAGGATCGTAACCATCCGTGTGCCACGGAGCCGAGTCAGTTAGCGTAAAAACGTTAGTACATACTCTGGCCCAGTGATTAGAGCCGCCACACTTGGCGCATTGCGATCCATTCGCAGGACATGGGCGAGAGGCATGTTGGAGACCACATCGTTGGCAAGACACATTGGAATAGGCTCCGCGATAAGTCTGGCGGGGTCGAGAGTGAGTGGACACGGAGCGAGGTCTACGCTGAAATGATGTGTGCGCTCTACTAGGGCCCGGCGAAAGAGATTGATTGCGAGCCATATGAGTATATTGCCGTCGGTTGTGGAAGGGCGGACGTGAGCGGCTACTAATTGCGTCCAAGGTCGCTGTAGGTGGAGCATGAGCAGTATGATGAGAAGTAGCTTTCATGACCGAAGAGAAAGCATTCGCGCTAGCTACCGCACGACATTCAGAAATGGCTTGCGTTAAGGTGATATTGGGAATAGTCAATAATTTTGTTTGCATCTCATTACTATGGAGCCCTTCAATTATTTGAGAGCAAATTAAGGAATCACGAACCGCGTCCAAATCGCAATGGTTTATCTTTGTTTTGAGTTCCGTCACGAACGAGTCGAATGGTTGTGTCGGGCCTTGGCGCGTCGAAAAAAACAGATGGCGCGATAGAGTCACATTTTTGTACGGCGCAAAATAAGCGGAATAGGCATCATATATTTGAGCTAATGTTCGCGGGAGGGCTGCGCCGTTATTGTCAGTTAATGCAGGGATATCTAATATTTTGTATAACTTCCTACCTTCTGTGCCGATGATATGTAAAAAAGTATTAATTTGGGTGTCCACATTTTTCTTACTGAGTTCTGTAGCCTTGGCGAATATCTCGAACTCACGTACCCTTTTTGAAAGGGTCTTTTATCTTTAACAACTCTTAATCGGTTTAGGTAAACATTTTCTTCAAAAACAAGGCAAATCCACTTCATAAGTAAAATAACGATCTCTATGTTCTCTGGAGTTATTTTACTAAGCTCTGTGGTCGACCTTATGACATTGATGGGTATGTGGACAACAAAGACTTTAGATATGGTAATTAAAACAAAATAAAGACTTTGGTGGACTGGTAACTTTGACGTCATATCTAACGTCTTTGGATTCACATGCCGTCCGGATGTTCCGACTTAACCCTATATACCAAGCAGACGATTCTGTGGCACGTACCCTTTTTGGAAGGGTCTTTTATCTTTAACAACTCTTAATCGGTTTAGGTAAACATTTTCTTCAAAAACAAGGCAAATCCACTTCATAAGTAAAATAACGATCTCTATGTTCTCTGGAGTTATTTTACTAAGCTCTGTGGTCGACCTTATGACAATAGGTAGGGCTAAACTCTTGAAAAATTAAAGTGAATTTATTAAAAGTACGTAAGATCAGGGATAAGGGAGTCAGATGGATTGGAAATGATGATGGGCGACCTGCGGCACCATATCTCTCCCAGTGTACCTCGCGCACGCCCCTACCCTTCCGTAGGCGATTGCTAAGTGCTGCCGCGTAGCGCCATTTTATTTGAATGAGAACTAGCTTCTATTTTTGAGATAGAGGGAGCGTCCTTTACAATTTCGTCCGGCACGACCCTACCTAACCGCTGGGGATGATGGGAGGACTATGGTGCCGTAGGTGGGGGTACAAAGGCAACGCTTAAGGTATGGGGGTTTCCACTCCATTACTCTCTCCTTCAAGGTAAGATAACGTCGCCGAACTTGTCTCTCTAAAGTAGCTGTGTCTTTTTCTTTACTCTTTTTTGCTGTCCCTTTTGGGTTATCAACCCCGGGTCCTCCCCGTCTTAGTGGTGCCCTTAGTACACTCTTCCTTAAAGTGAGAAGTTTCTTCTCTTTCACAGTAGGTATGAACCACCCACGAAGACCTCTGGGTAAAAGTGGGTAAGATAACCCTTTAAGGCTATACTCTACTCCAGCACGCTCTAGCTTAACAATTTTTCTAACGGACAAGTTCGGCAACACACAATTTGAATACAAATTTACAAAAAAACTATTTCATAACAAACAAAATCAAATTAATTCCCACAATAAGTTGATAGGATATGTTCCATAAGTTTGTCTTTGTTTACTGAGAGCTTGTCATAATGTGACGTAGGTGCAGAAACGTCATAGATTCTCGTAAAGAGACGCCTGGTGAGGCATTGTCAAAGGGTTATTACAGACTAAATAGGAAGATGGACTGCAAAATTCACCGAGTGTATAGTCAATTCTCGCTTGTCGTTCTCGAAATTAGTAAGTCTCTAGCATTACGAAGTATAGGTATTTATGGAACATACCTTATAACTTATAGTTGTAAAAGAATGTAAGTCACCATAACTTTTCAAATGTTTGGCTCTTCGAAATATGGGCGTGTTATAATGATAAAGCTATGTTCAATTTTACTTCCATTGTCCCAAGAATGTTCGTACAATAACGTGCCATGTCGCTAGCCTTAATATAATTTATAGCAATTTTGATAAATGATTTTCTTCATCTCGAGGCCCTAGTTATGTTTCAAACTTTGTATAGAAATACAGGGTATTCTGCAAGAGTGGTGGAAATGTTGATTTATTGATCTTGTAAAATACGCGTAGTGTATAGAATTAAGTTTTTTTCCTAAAAATATACCATTAAGGTAAAAATAGCCTTAAAACTCTAAACCTTATCATTAAGTCTGTTTCCGGTAAAGATTTCAAACCAAAAGGTAGGCCTAAACCGTGAGAAATCCATAAGAAACTTTCCTAAGCTGACAATTTAAGGTAAAGTGTGAAGAAGGGACGACGAGGAATAATGGGAGCGGTACCTAAATTTTCTTCTCTTACCCTCTAAGTATTTAGAGGTAATTTGACGTTTCAACCCGTCTTGCCCACGACTGGCAGGAGCCATAAACTTAGATAAGATCGCTATCCCATGTCGTTTCCCTTCTTTTTGTCATGGGACCAGCCATGTCCTTTGTATAAAAATGAAATTTCAAGATCAGTGATTGGCTAAAGCCTTAACTCGGCTTCCGAATACAATAACTTCTCCTCTTTTTTGTAGCAAAGAAAATATTTGTATTCTATTCTTTTCTCCATTCCTCAAAGCTAGGCCTCCAAACCGAAAGGTTCGATACCTACCCTCGGATCGAATCCATAGAAATTTTTATAAGATATGTTCCATAAGTATAACACTTTCTATACTTCGTAATGCTAGAGACTTACTGAGAGCTAGTTTGAGAACGACGCGAGAATTGACTACACTCGGTTTTGAAGTCCATCTTCCTATTTAGTCTGTACTAAGACTTTGGCAGCGCCTCACCAGGCGTCGCTTTACGAGAATCTATGACGTTTCACCAACGTCACTTCACGACAAGCTCTCATTAACCAGTGACAAACTTATGGAACATATCTTATGATCTTACGGTACGCTCTTATTTAAAATCAGAAGTCATTGTCCTTCAACTTCATAGTTAATATTTATAAGGGGCCATCTGTAAAACACTCTAATCACAGCTTTATAAACAGTGGCCCTTATAGGACAAAATCTCGTAGAACAGTTTCGACATAGAACCCAATGTGTTTCGGTCTTACCACTCGTTTTTTTGAACACCCTGTAAATGAAATTAGTACAGCTAAAGTGGTTATGAGATAGTTAAAAAAATCTTAGCTGACGTGTGAACGTGAATCAGGAATTTATATACGAAAAATAATACAATTGGGGCGATTTAATTAATTTATGAAGTACTAATTTATTTTGAAAATAATTTTAAATTTTATTTGTTTCAATTCAAGTTTAAGGAAGACTTTTGAATTAAATTTTTTGAAATTTAAGCGTTTTAAAGTAAATTAAATTTATTTAAACGCCTTAAAATTTAAAAATTATTATAATACTCTTTTTAAAAACTAAATTAAAACAATTAAAAATATAAACATGTACCTATAGGAAAAGTCAGCCTCTAAAAAGGGCGGGCCGATAGCACATCACATGGCTACTCTAATGAAAGTGCGCCATGTAAACCCCGTTTTAGATTAATGAACCAAAGGTCATTCTTCTCTTTAGAAAGCTTAATTTAATTTAGCCACAATTTAATTAAAGACAAAGGGACTAACTTCCTTAATTCTATATACTCGCTATACGGTAAAGATAAATTACATACGTAAGGTCAATTAGCATTTTTAGTTCGAAACTAGGCCTAGTGCAGTATGAATGAGGGAGTAGTACCGGAAAGAAGGTTAAAATCCGAAAAGATCATCCGTCTTCTTGGGCCTTTTTTTTCATCTTCTTTTTCTTCTCTTGGAATTGAGAAGTCAGAAGAAAAAAAAGGCCACGCCTCTTTTCTTCCACTTTTCCGGAAGATGGTTTGTATTTTTTTTTCTTTTGGGTTTCTTACGTTCTCATTCATTGTTAAAGTTTCTGGTCGACCTTAATTCGTTTATAAACTATACCAAAAGTTTATAATGTATGTTTCATAAGTATATTGCTTCGTAATGCTGGAGACAGCTCGAGCTAGTTCGAGAACGACAAGCGAGAATTGACTATGCTCGGTTTTGCAGTCCATATAGACCAATTCGAATATTACATGCAGAGAAACAAACTTCCAGGGGCAAGCCGCCATTCTGAATAATTTCTCTCCCGCCACGAAACACCACTAGAGGGCAGCCCAAGCTCACTGCGTGTTAGAGGCTAGCAAGCCCGGTCATGCCTCTAGCGATGTCTCCTGGCGTGAGGGAAATTATTCAGAATGGCGGCTTGCCCCTGGAAGTTTTTTTCTCTGCATGTAATATTCGAATTGGTCTATTCCTATTTGGTCTGTGCTAAGCCTTTGACAGCGCCTCACCAGACGTCGCTTTACCTCGAATCTCTGACCTACGTCACTTCATGAAAAGCTCCAGTTTGTTACCAGTAACAAACTTATGAAACATATCTTATGAACTAGTAAATAAACACAGACTAAAGGATATAATTATTCGTTGCAAGCTGATATGGAAAGTAGTGAAATAAGTTTGCGTTTAGTTTTAATTGTTGAACAGAACACATATTTAATGCAGGGAAAAAAGGGGTAAGATGGAGTGGCAATTATGATGAGTGATCTGCGGTAATGAAAGTCTCCCAGTTTACCTTGCGTTCGCCCCCTACCCTTCATAGGCGATTGTTAAGCGCTGCCGCGTAGCGACATTGTATTTTTTAGACAGAAGGGGCAT
Source organism: Phalangium opilio (assembly GCF_054372755.1). NCBI lineage: Eukaryota > Metazoa > Arthropoda > Arachnida > Opiliones > Phalangiidae > Phalangium > Phalangium opilio. The sequence goes on from NW_028324226.1 coordinate 6,079,674, forward strand.
AATTTGACGTTTCTGTACCGTGCGACTCTACGGAAACGCTGAGCATGCTGGGAGGACTTCGGTGCCATAGAATTGGGTATTGACTGCAACGTTATTGTGCAAGTTCATAAGATGTGTTCCATAAGTTTGTCACTGGTTACTGAAAGCTAGTCATGAAGTGACGAAGGTCATAGATTCTCGTAAAGCGACGCCTGGTGAGACGCTGTCAAAGGCTTAGTACAGACTAAATAGGAAGATGTTAGTCCTGCAAAACCGAGTTTATATAATCAATTCTCGCTTGTCGTTCTCGAACTAAGTCGAGCTGTTAAGCATGGATGAAGAATGCGCGTGAAAAACACTCGACGCTCAACAGGATGTGCAACTCCCTATACTAAAAAGTAGACAAGTCGATACTAGCGCCGCCTGGATATGAGCGCCGGAAACCCTCGTGGGAAAAATAAAAAATACTGGAGGTGAGAAAAAAACACGCGCTACCGTCAGGGTTGGAATTAAGGTGGATTTTCTTAGTGGTCCTCGGGACCAGTGACCCCCCATGTTGGAATTATTAAACTGGTCCTTGGGACCAGTGACCCTTGCATTAGTTAATTTTACCGGTCCCATTATAAAATTTCTAAATTGGTGAGAATAAGAAGCGCGTAAAGACACAAAAGTAAAGAAGCTAAAAGTTCTAATTGATTTTGAATTTTTCACTGTAGGAAAAAGAAGCGTATCAAAATCAAAAACAGTTAACTTTTATTTCTTATTCTACAGGGCCGGTAGGCCCTTGTAGATATGACATGACACCCTTCCGTAATGTTAAAGAAAAAGTCACACCTTTTAGGGTTAGCGTCCCATAGAAAAAGCATTAAAAAAATTTCGGTTTTTTAAGGCAATTGTGACAGGCCATATGGAAAAAAAAATTGCAATATCTGAAACTTCAGCCAATTGATAAACCTCACACATATCGTTTGTTTTTTCGGCCTTGGTCCAAACCAAGACGTTTTTTTATAATTATAATTTTGCGACTAGCTGCCACCTAAGACCATTAAACACCGTGTTTAATGGTCTTAGTTACCACTAAGTATCAATCAACATGTCTAATGATATTTGAAGTTCTTCATCCTTTTCTGAACTATCCTTATTGGGTTTTACATAATTTCGGTGGCTACATCAGTAAGCTAGAGTACGAGAGCTTCCTTAGGAATCAAAATCCTGTAATGTGACTAGTACCATACACTACTGCCCAACCTCATCCTCCTTGTCCAAAACATGCCTTTTAAAAAGTATTAAATTATACAGCCAGATTGTCTAGCCCATAATTAATTAGTTTTACTTCAAGAAACCAAGGAACGCTTTTGCTGTAACGTTTGAAGCTAGCGCACATATCAGAAGTATATAATACTTCTCTTCGAGAGAAGTGTACCACAAAGCGGGGTAAGTGTAACGACACTCTTCCCAACATCGGAACATTTAGAGCAACGTTACTAAAACGAATCACATACGCGATAAATAGTTCCCTCATCATTACTCTATTAGCGTTGAAATATTTGGCAAGACGCGCTTGTGCATTTTTGTCCCACGTCAAGACGAGGTTTGTGGGATGATTGCTGGGGATTTAGTGCCAGACAATTATAGAATTCACCTTACGGTGCGATGCCCATTTGTAGTTTGATGAGCGGGAAAGCAAACTAAAAGGGTGAGCCTCTGAAGAATGACGTTACATAACTAAAGCATGGATAAAGAATGCGCGTGCGGAAATTTTTTTTCACGCTATAGGATCGGCAACTCCCTATCTCGAACGACAGCTTATTCTGTATATACTCTGTTACAACATCTTCAGGATTTAAAATCGTTTAAAATATCCTGAAGTTTTTTGTCTCTTGTCAGCACGCGCAAGGCTAGATTACATAGAGACCTAGCTTTGCGCGTGCTGACAACCGATGTTGTAACAGAGTATATACAGAATAAGCTGTCGCTCGAGATAGGGAGTTGCCTATCCTGTAGCGAGAAAACAAATTTCCGCACGCGCATTCTTTATCCATGCTTTAGTTATGTAACGTCATTCTTCCCAGACTCACCCTTTTAGTTTGCTTTCCCGCTCATCAAACTACAAATGGGCATCGCACCGTAAGGTGAATTCTATAATTGTTTGGCACTAAATCCCCAGCAATCATCCTACAAACCTCGTCTTGACGTGGGACAAAAATGCACAAGCGCGTCTTGCCAAATAATTCAACGCTAATTCTAGGAGAGCGGTCGCTCTCTTAGATAAGACTTGATACTCCCTCTAATGCTAAAGGAGGGTTCTTTGATTGGCCGTAACATTTTTCGTATTGTGTTTGCCGCTTTGAAATTTTGCCAGTGAACTAAAATTTGGGCCCTACTTTTGTGGTTAAAATTTCAAAGAGATCCAACTAATAGTTAATTCTATAATGATAAAAGTTGCTAAGGGTGGTTTTAGAATCCATAAAATGAATCCGACATTTGGTGAAAGATACAATATTCTTCCATAGACATAACATGGGAATTTTATAAAAAAGAGCATTTTCTCAGAAGGCATATAAGGAAAACTATTCACTCGTTACGTTTGGGAACCATCTTAAATGAAAGATAATACTTCAATGTACCGACTTTTCAAGTTTCATAAAGATCAATTAAGTTTAAGTATTGATTTTTATCATTATTAACACATACTTTGACTTACGTTGTTTTGGGTATTGGAATTACGGCGTTTTACCACTGTTAGAGACACGCATTTTAGCCCTAATTTTTTATATTGGACTTACGGCGTTTTTGTCGTGATTCACGCTGTTAGAGGGATATTAAACAAGAAAAACATGGCGTTTGAGCTCTTGTAGGCGCTTTGCCCTGATGCTTGTAGGTGCTTGTGGGTACTTGTAGGTGCTTGTGGGTGTTTGTAGGTACTTGTGGGTGCTTGTAGGTACTTGTAGGTACTTGTGGGTACTTGTGGGTGCTTGTAGGTACTTCTGCTTACTTGTAGGTACTTGTGCTTACTTGTAGGTACTTGTGGGTACTTGTAGGTACTTGTGGGTGCTTGTAGGTTTTTGTGGGTGCTTGTAGGTTTTTGTGTGTGCTTGTAGGTTTTTGTGGGTACTTGTGGGTACTTGTGGGTGCTTGTAGGTACTTGTGGGTGCTTGTAGGTACTTGTGGGTGCTTGAAGGTACTTGTGGGTGCTTGTAGGTACTTGTGGGTGCTTGTAGGTACTTGTGGGTGCTTGTAGGTACTTGTGGGTGCTTTTGGGTACTTGTGGGTGCTTTTGGGCACTTGTAGGTGCTTGTGGGTGCTTGTGGGTACTTGTAGGTACTTGTGGGTACTCGTGGGTACTTGTGGGTACTTGTAGGTACTTGTGGGTGCTCGTGGGTACTTGTGGGTACTTGTAGGTACTTGTGGGTGCTTGTAGGTACTTGTGGGTGCTTGTAGGTACTTGTGGGTACTTGTAGGTGCTTCTGGGTACTTGTAGGTGCTTCTGGGTACTTGTAGGTGCTTCTGGGTACTTGTAGGTGCTTCTGGGTACTTGTAGGTGCAAGGGGTACTTCTGGGTACTTGTAGGTGCTTGTGGGTACTTCTGGGTACTTGTGGGTGCTTGTGTGTTGTTGTGGATGCTTGGAGGTACTTGTGGGTTCTTGTGGGTACTTGTGGGTGCTTGTACGTGCTTGTGGGTTCATGTGGGTGCTTGTAGGTACTTATGGGTACTTGTGGGTTCTTGTGGGTACTTGTGGGTAGTTGTGGGTACTTGTAGGTACTTGTGGGTACTTGTGGGTGCTGGTATGTATTTGTGGGTACTTGAAGGTACTTGTGGGTACTTGTGGGTGCTGGTATGTATTTGTGGGTACTTGAAGGTACTTGTGGGTACTTAAGGGTGCTTGTAGGTGTTTGTAGGCACTTGTGGGTACTTGTAGGTACTTGTGGGTACTTGTAGGTACTTGTGGGTACTTGTAGGTACTTGTGGGTACTTGTAGGTACTTGTGGGTGCTTGTAGGTACTTGTGGGTGCTTGTAGGTACTTGTAGGTGCATTTGAATGCTTGTGGGTGCTTGTAGGTACTTGTGGGTGCTTTTGGATGCTTGTGGGTACTTGTAGGTGCTTGTGGGTGCTTGTAGGTACTTGTGGTTACTTGTGGGTGCTTGTTGGTACTTGTGGGTACTTGTAGGTACTTGTGCTTACTTGTAGGTACTTGTGCTTACTTGTAGGTACTTGTGCTTACTTGTAGGTACTTGTGGGTGCTCGTACGTACTTGTGGGTGCTTGTATGTACTTGTGGGTACTTAAGGGTGCTTGTAGGTACTTGTGGGTGCTTGTAGGTACTTGTGGGTGCTTGTAGGTACTTGTGGGTACTTGTGGGTGCTTGTAGGTGCTTGTGGGTGCTTATAGGTGCTTGTGGGTGCTTGTAGGTACTTGTGGGTGCTTTTGGATGCTTGTGGGTACTTGTAGGTCCTTGTGGGTGCTTGTGGGTACTTGTGGGTACATGTAGGTGCTTGTTGGTACTTGTGGGTACTTGTAGGTGCTTGTTGGTACTTGTGGGTACTTGTAGGTGCTTCTGGGTACTTGTAGGTGCTTCTGGGTACTTGTAGGTGCTTCTGGGTATTTGTAGGTGCTTGTGGTTACTTGTAGGTACTTGTGGGTACTTGTAGGTACTTGTGGGTACTTGTGGGTGCTTGTAGGTACTTGTGGGTGCTTGTAGGTACTTGTGGGTGCTTGTATGTACTTGTGGGTACTTGTAGGTACTTGTGGGTACTTAAGGGTGTTTGTAGGTACTTTTGGGTACTTGTGAGTGCTTGTAGGTACATGTGGGTGCTTGTAGGTACTTGTGGGTGCTTGTAGGTACTTGTGGGTGCTTGTAGGTACTTGTGGGTGCTTGAAGGTACTTGTGGGTGCTTGTAGGTACTTGTGGGTGCTTGTAGGTACTTGTGGGTACATGTGGGTACTTGTAGGTGCTTGTTGGTACTTGTGGGTACTTGTGGGTGCTTGTAGGTACTTGTGGGTGCTTGTAGGTACTTGTGGGTGCTTGTAGGTACTTGTGGGTGCTTGTAGGTACTTGTGGGTGCTTGTAGGTACTTGTGGGTACTTGCGCCGGGTACTTGTGGGTGCTTGCCCCGGGAATCAGCATTTTTAAAAATTTTCTAAAATTGTCAATTTGGTCCTATTTCTGGAATTTTTAAGGGGGCGCCTCGCGTTTCAATAAATGATTGCAAAAAATTGTATTATATTAATTACAATAAGAATACAAACTTTTATTGATTTACTTTTTTTTTTGAAGTATCATTATAAATAAATGTCTGATTGAGCTAAAGTTATGGTCCCTTTTATATATGTAAAACAGTTTCTTAACCTTTTTAATTAAAATGAAGACTGAAGGAACAGATATTAATCAAAAATGTCTTGATTAGAATCAAGACCTAAAAAGTATCGATAAGAATGAGGTTATCACTTGTCTGAAGGATCAGATATTAATTTTTCTTTTTAATTGAAACATAAATGCATGCTTAAGGAAAAACAACGTTCCATTACCGTTTTCCGTTGAAATAAATTATTTTACTGGTAATCAATTTCAAAAATTTACTTATCTCGGCTTTTCGACCACAATTCCATTCCCCGAAAACATTTTATCATTACATTAATTACTTTTGGGAGATATCGTGTCAAAATATCCTATAATACAATAAAAAACTGTAATAGCGGTCTGTTTAGCCATGACAACAACCTTTTAAAAGTTACAAGGACTATATAACCCTTTCGAGACTAACAGGACCTGAGCAAACTATAGCTTAACCTGCTACTAGTACGACCAGGGAGAATTGATGTAAACTGGACTTGAAATTTCATCATGTGCGACCTGCGGCCCTGAAACTCTCCCATAGTCCCAGTGTGTGTAGAACATAATTTTTTCGCTGTTATCTGCCAAAATCAATCTTTCTAGGTAGTGCCGCCTCCCCACTTGAATTTTTTATGATATATTAAGGTTTGAACGAACAAAAATCTAGATTACTATTTTCACTACCATGTCCCTCTGCTAACTTGAAGCAAATTTTCCTCTTTTTTTGCTGCTCATTACCGGTGCTATTCCCTTGACTTTCTGTTCGTTATAACTACTATCATGAGTTTATTTATTTCAAACCAAAATATAAAAAAATGGATTCTTTTTCCTTTTGTGCTACTTAGAATTTACAAATGTATATAACGTTGTGCCGTGCCATATCAAATAGTCTCTAACCATTGTTAGAAACTAGAGAGAGAAATTGGGCAGTAACACTGATCATGCCCTGAACTATGAGAAAGAACAATACGACGGTTGACTAAAGTACACTTGATATTACATCATTTTGCAAAACCGCGAGTAAAAATCTAACTGTCCCTATTGAATTTGGCGCCATTGGTTTTAGAATAATTAAAATGTTCCACTGCGAATCGTTCCAGTCACGAATGGGGATGTAACGTCTTTAGGAACCTTTTACAACGCAAAACCATACACGTACTCTCCCTAAAGTAATTAATGTAATGATAAAATGTTTTCGGGGAATGGAATTGTGGTCGAAAAGCCGAGATAAGTAAATTTTTGAAATTGATTACCAGTAAAATAATTTATTTCAACGGAAAACGGTAATGGAACGTTGTTTTTCCTTAAGCATGCATTTATGTTTCAATTAAAAAGAAAAATTAATATCTGATCCTTCAGACAAGTGATAACCTCATTCTTATCGATACTTTTTAGGTCTTGATTCTAATCAAGACATTTTTGATTAATAGAGTAATGATGAGGGAACTATTTATCGCGTATGTGATTCGTTTTAGTAACGTTGCTCTAAATGTTCCGATGTTGGGAAGAGTGACGTTACACTTACCCCGCTTTGTGGTACACTTCTCTCGAAGAGAAGTATTATATACTTCTGATATGTGCGCTAGCTTCAAACGTTACAGCAAAAGCGTTCCTTGGTTTCTTGAAGTAAAACTAATTAATTATGGGCTAGACAATCTGGCTGTATAATCTAATACTTTTTAAAAGGCATGTTTTGGACAAGGAGGATGAGGTTGGGCGGTAGTGTATGGTACTAGTCACATTACAGGATTTTGATTCCTGCAGAGCTGTGCTAATTAATTAGTTAGCTAATTGAATTTCTAATTAATTAGCAACATTTACTAATTGAAAATGGTAATTGAATTTTAATTACCTTGTGCTAATTGAGAAGTAATTCTAATTAATTAGTATGAATCGGAAAGGTAATTATCTAATTAAAATTTAATTAGATTTAGGATTAACTAATTAGCCAATTGGATTTTCAATTAATCCTTTACGCCAATTTGTTGTAAAAAATCGAGGAATTAACTCTTGATTCATCTATTTGAATATGAAAAAGCCTTATTATATCGATGAGGAAACCTTAGTGCTATTCTAATTTTTTCAGCTCCTCAAATATGAGAGAATACTAGTACTAGTAGAAAATTTCGTAGTTCGCAGCTGCTCCATTTCGAAATTTCGACTGTTTTACCTACTCGAATTAATAGCAGTGCGCATGTATTTACTACTCAGGAGTCCATTATAGGAACTGTGGCAAGAAAATGAAGAAATGAGAAAAATTTTAACATGACGGAAGGCTCGAGGCTCGTCTCATTTTTGGAGAATAATTCATGGCTTCCGTACCCCTTTTTCAATGGCATTAAAACATCACCAAAGTACTAAATCCATGGGCACTTTTAAACTTTTATGTTTACTTATGGTTTCTTTTTTACCTTAATTAGAAAATAGTAATTCTAATTAATTAGTTTGATAAATAAATGTCTAATTTCTAATTGAATTGAATTAGTTTCTATGTCTAATTGCTAATTTGCTAATTAATTAGTACATAAATATTTCCCTAATTGCTAATTTACTAATTAATTAGTTCATAAATATTTCCCTAATTGCTAATTCTAATTCAATTAGTTGTCAGCTAATTAGCACAGCTCTGTAATCCTAAGGAAGCTCTCGTACTCTAGCTTACAGATGTAGCCACCGAAATTAGGTAAAACCCAATAAGGATAGTTCAGAAAAGGATGAAGAACTTCAAATATCATTAGACATGTTGATTGATATTTAGTGGCAACTAAGACCATTAAACACGGTGTTTCAAGTTAAAAGACCCTTTCAAAAAGGGGATGTACCACAGAATCGTCTGCTTGGTATATGGGTTACGTCGGAACATCCGGACGGCATGTGAATCCAAAGACGTTAGATATGACGTCAACGTTACCAGTCCCCCAAAGTCCTTATTGTTTGAATTACCATATCTAAAGTCTTTGTTGTCCACATACCCATCAATGTTCCATCTTAAGACAACAAGTTGGGGATAATAGAAGAAGGATGACACTCTGTATCCTTCTAATACTTTAGTTATGTAACGTGATTCATCCCAGGCTTACCCCGTTTTTGTTTGCTCTCCTGCTCATCAAACTAAGTTCTGATGGGCATCGCACCGTGCTAGGGTGAATTCTATAACTGTTTCGTACTAAGAAGTGATATCTAGTTTATTAGAGAGAAGGTATAAGATGCCTAAGTATTCGCGCTCCATAGTCCCAGTCCCCCTTTCAAAAAACAAGGGGAGACGTAAAAGGAGGCCGGGCTATTTCGCCTCTCCTCAGTCGGAAAATACGTAATTTTCGTCATTCGCGGCGCGCTGACGTGAGTTTTCAAGAACCAATGAGATGCTGCTTGTAATTTAGAGGCGGGGATTAACTCTGGACTTACGCTTGGACTGGAGATAAAACTGGAAATTTATACCTTCTCCCTAATAAACTAGATATCACTACTTTTTGGTACTTAATCCTCAGCAACCAACCCACAAACCTTGATTGTCTTGATGTGGGACAAAAATCAACAAGCGCATGGGCCTTAGCAAATAGTTAAGCGCTAACAGAGTAATGAACGAGGGAACTATTTACGGCGTATGTGATTCGGTTTAGTAACCTTGCTCCAAATGTTAAGGGATGCTGGGAAGAATCATGTTACCATTACGCCGCTTTGTGCATGTACACTTCTCTCGAAGAGAATTATTATAATATACTTCTGGTTTTATTTTTCTCTATTGTTGTGATTTCGTATAGCCAGGGGTAAATAACGAAAGGAGTTAGAGACGCTAGCTTCCGTAGTGTAGAATACAGTGGGACCTTGAAACGTCATAGAATTTGTAACTAACGTAGTGCCATCTTTGGAACTGTATTGTAAATAAGACCAGAACCTTAAAAGTTTTGCCTTAAAATCTCGCACCGCAAGGTATTCTGGGTAAAGTAAAATGGCGGGTGTCGATGTTGTGAAGTCGTCTCATAAATCAACCCAATATAGTTATTATATTCAATCGCGAGTAAACAGCGATTTAAAGAAGAAAGATAAGTCAACAATTTGCAATTTGAAGCCGGGGAAATCCTCAAAATGTGTTCAAACTTGTTTTGCCGTAAGTGCGCGGTTACAGAGTCGGCCCAGTGAGCTAAGGCTTAGTGATTTTTCCGAGTCAGTGCCAGTGGGAACTGTGGGATCAGGATCATCGACTGTATCTGTGACTAAAGAAATTAAAACAACTAAAACTGTATTGAAGGATGCAAAAACGACTTTAATTCCATTTCATTATCGAAAAAGGAATTTACCAACTTTAAGATTGCATGTTTCTAATTCAAGTGCACCTTAATGAATAAACTTTACTCTAAGCCTAATTGTCACTTAGTCGTAAGCAGACGAACACTAGCAGACGAAAACTAGCAGACAGGAGGAAATCGATATCCCAGCATGACTTTCGAAACTTTGCTGCCACGCTATTGGTTGGAAAATATCATACTTATTTTGAATTATAGACGGCGCGACCGAGGCGTTTTCTCTTTTCTGTGTCTACGTTTGAAAGTCCCACTTTATTCTACACTACGGAAGCTAGCGTCTCTAACTCCTTTCGTTATTTACCCCTGGTATAGCATTAGAGGTTTTAAGAACACAAAAATCCTAAGTCAATATTCCATTATTCGTCACAAAGAGTATAGAGGCACCAGGAAGTTTCTACAACGCATGCGTCGCTTTTTACGTAACTATAGAGTTACTATATAAAGAAAAGCGTATAAAATATGGATTAAGAAAATGTCCCCTGCTATAAGATTCAAATACAAAGACGCGGTGCAAGGGTGATGTTATTTCTATTGCTAGGTAATCGATATAGACATAGCTAGTCGATCCAAGAAAAAGTTTTATATGGGTGAAAACCATCATCACTGACCAATTTAGATATTTCTCCTAACACCCTGGTGAGGGGTTAGTCACTTGAATAATCAGGTGTACAAAACCACAGAAATCGATTACTTGATTTCAAGAATTCTTGAAAAATCATCAGTAATCAAAATCATTCTTGAGGGTAATCAAAGGTAATCAGAAATCTCCGATAATTACTGGAAATCACGTGAAATCTTGAGAAAAATAGAAAATAATCACATGATTTACAAGTAATCTTTCGTAAACACTTCGGTAATCACACCTTACGTGAAATAAACATACATAATCAATCGAGGAATTCGAAAATCCAAAATAAAAATCATAATCAGTTGAAATAGAAATAATCACTGCATTCATCGAAATTCACGAAGAATCCAGTGCTGGTAATCACGGCAATCCCCATAAAAAATCACTGGAATTCAAACAGGAATCACAAGTAATCTGCGGCGGGAAATCAGTGTAAAGATTATGGAAATCACCGAAAATAATCGTAATCACAGAAATCAAGAAATTCGTTCAGTAATCATCGGAATTCACGTAAAAATTCAGAAATCAGTAATCAGGTGTACAAAATTTTGGCGAATGACAATATAGCCCCTCGCACCCTGGTGTTTTTCAGCCATAATTTGTGCTTGATTTTGAGATGCGTCGGTAATTTAGCGTCCATAACTTACCGGGAGTTTATCAAATACCGCCTTAAATTTCCGTTATTAAATTTCACATTTATACTCACTTCAATAGAAGAAACCAAATGAAAAGTCATTGGTCACCGCGATGTCGACAAAGAAAGACGACGATTTAATTTATCAACCGACCGCCTTTATAAATTAAAACATTTAAGTTAAGAAACATTGCGTCTATTTATAATAGAACTCTACTAGGTAGCGCCTGTAAATCATTGCGTAACACTAAGGCGTTATGAGAAGCATCTAGACTGGTCGTCCGCGAAGATTTCTACCCTGTATAGTGAGTGAGCGGAGTGCCCAAGGCTATGGACGGAGTCCTAGATCATTATTACCTAGTTGACTTTCAATATTCAGAATTATTCCTTACGCTCTAGAAAATATTCATTTGTTTTTAGTTTATACAAAGCTTGATTAACGAGAATAAAATTAATTTTGAGCGAGTTCATAACCTAACCTAAGGACAAATAAAGCCATAACCAAGCATGTAAACTTCCATGGCTGAGCTTGAGCCGAATAGGTTTATAACATGCATTTCAAACAAAATCGTGAGGTATCTATCCTTTGTGTGGGCGGTTCAAATATTTATCTGTAAATCATCTGATGATGGCCAAGTCGTTATAAAATTTAAATGCAAATATTGTTATTAATGTAGAGAAGCCTTCTTTATGGAGTAACGTTGATTGCACGTTTCAATAGATTTCGCTAATATTTAGTATACTGGTTCCCTGTATTCAATAGATGCTTTAATGATTTTTGGGGTTCAATTTGCCGCCATATTTAAAAATGGCGACTTGAAAAGTAATAGAAGGTCCTTAATACGGGCTACGTCAGTTCTCTTTGCTGCTAGATATCTCACCTTGAAGGAGAGAGAGATGGAGTGGCTCCTATCTACGTAACGGCACCAAAGTCCTCCCAGCATCCTCAGCCTTTAGGTAGGGTCGTACGGTACGCAAACGTAAAGGATGCCCCCTCTATCTTAAAAATAGAAGCTAGCTTTTATAAAAAATAATACAATGGCGCTACGCGGCAGCACTCAACAATCGCCAACCGAAGGGGTAGGGGCGTGCGTAAGGTACACTGGAAGACTTTCATGTTCCTCAGGTCGCCCATCATAACTTCCTCTCCATCTTACCTCTTTTCTCCCTGCTTCCATGTGACGGTCTAACTTTACTCTTATTACATAACAAGTAAGAAGCAATATCTAGGGAGAAGTATAAGATGCCTAAGTAACTATTCGCGGGCCATAGTTCCAGTCCCCCTTTCAAAATACAAGGGAGGGGGGGGACGTAAAAGGAGGCCGGGCTATTTCGCCTCTCCTCAGTCGGAAAATATGACTGTAATTTTCGTCATTCGCGTCGCGCTGACGTGAGTTTTCAAGAACTAATGAGATGCTGGTTGTAATTTAGAGGCGGGGTTAACTCCGGACCTACGTTTGGACTGGAGATAAAGCTAGAAATGTGGCGAATTTATATCTTCTCCCTAGTAAACTAGAAATCGCTTCTTGTAACAAGCTTATGATAGTTGGGAAAAAAGGGTAAACATTTATCTTTGGTAAAGCCGCTGCTAGTCTGCGTAGTTTCACAACAAACACGGGAAAAGTATATAGCCCTACTCTACAATCCTCGGGACGATTTTTGCTCAATCTAATGATGGTATGTATACCTTTCATATCTGGGCTACGGCTATCATAAAGAGAGGTGTACATGTAGACCTGATAAACAGTCAGCGGCTTCCCGGAATCACGGTATAAAAGCCGTATAATCGCAAAGAAAACAAACTTCTTTTTATGGGTATAAAAGGCAGGCTTAATAATATAACTCGAGCTCAGACCCCGGCCAGCCTCCTAACGTGTTTAAAGATTACGCACGATTAAATCTACACTCGATATACCTTGCCAGAAGATCGTTACTCGATGTAAAATATTATAATTATTTATCGATTTTTCAATTGACACAACCCCACTATGAATCAATTTAGATTTCAATATGAATTTTGAAAAAGTTTGATCGGCGTGGATTTCAATGATCCTTGATAATATTTTCTAGTAGGAAAGGGCCTGGCATTGTCGGGTAAATCATACGACCATCCATAAGTTTATCACCGCATACTGAGATCTTGTCATGAAGTGACGTAGGTCATAGATTTTCGTAAAGCAACGCCTGGTGAGGCGATGTCAAAGGCTTAATACAGACTTAATACGAAGATGGACTGTTAAACAGTGTGCAGTCAATTCTCGCTTAGTCGCTTGTCGTTCTCGAACTAGCTCTCAGTAAGCCTATAGCATTACGAAGTATAAGTAGTGTCAAACTTATGGAACATATCTTACAAACTTATGATCTTTAAAATCTAGTCAAGAAGTTTTGATAATATTTTTGGGCGCCATTTTGAAATATGGTCGCACGTTTAAAATAAAAACATTATGGATATAATTAAAATGAACTAGTATACTAAATTTAAGACAAATCTGTTCGAAAGTGCGGACGGTAATACGTAAGGAAAACTTTAAATGTTGTGGCAACCATTTTACCAAATCATCGAGGGATTAAGGTACATGTTCTTGCAAAATTTCACTTTCCAAGGTAACAATACTGTTCAAGGGTATATTAAAATTTTAGGCTTTCAAAGTAAAGCGGCTTCGACTGGGAATTTTATAGATTTACATGGTTTTCAGGCTAGGATGATTGATACCATTTACACCAGGAGGCCGGGCTACTTGGCGTACAAAATGCAGTACCAACTAGTCTGGCCTCTTGGTGTATCAATCCTTTATTATAGTCTGAAAACTAATAAGATTTAGTCAACCGAACTGAAAAATTGTGAGGGCACTGATGATAATTTGAAGTAAGGATACGTTCAGTTATTGTAAGTGAAAATAAACAGAAAATTCACAGAATACTTAGCCCATTCTCTAAAACTTTGTTAAAACTTCAACTAACGTACTTTTAATAATAAGCGTAACGACGGAAAAATATCAAAGAATAGAAAGAAATTCCTCATTTTCTTATTATATTTCCGCCACTAGCAAAGAAAGAGGGAAAAATTTAGAGAAAGTATAATAGGGGGACTGGAGAGGGGAAAAATGTTTAAAACCCTCCCCACGAGCGCGAGGTTTGCGTTTGCCGTTCCGTTAAACCCTGCCAGAGACTAAACTGCGGCGCTCATAGCGTCATAGTACGTCGGAAGAGAGAGCGTACTGTAGAGAACGCGATAGCAAGTGGGAAAAGAGACTGCGAGAGCGGCCCAGCCAGTGTCAGTGTGTCGGTCGATCCGGTGGTAACTCCGGTGCACGGTTCTCTTCCGTTCTCATTCATTTGCGAGTTGTCCTCTATTGAGACTAGTGGCTGTTGATTCTCTCGGGCTTTTCGCGTTAAGAGAGGAGGAGATCTTTTGGTTCGGCTTTGCGGCGTTACAGAGGGATAACTCCGGCGTTCGTTGTTTATTGGCGCTCGTCCCCGGGTTCCCGGTTGAAATTATTCAGGCTGTCTTGGTGCACATGTTGCCAGCGCTCTACGCGCAAACCCTCGTCGTCCCGGCGTCAACGCGCGGGGGACGGAGCCGAAAGTTTCGGAGAGGACGGTGGGACGTATTACGACGGTGATTTCGAACCCTACGCTACGGCGGCCTCAATAAGGTCCGTCCAAGGAGGGGCAACTGCGGGGGGTTCAACGTCCAGATCGCGGTCCAGACGTTCCCGATTGGAATCTTCACCCATGATCGTCGAAGGCCGTCCCATGGCTCCCATCTCCTTGGAAGCGTTCTTTCTCCACCTTATCGACAAGGTCAGTAAACGCGACGTGAATCAGCTGATTTTCACTATCGAGTTCTTTCCATAAGCGGCCTCTCGAGAATTTTTTCGACATTTGTCAAGTTGGAATGTTTGCCTAAATTGATACTGAAAGTTTTCTTTTTTTTCCCACTATTCAAACCTCTCGAGATTTTATGTCAACATATTTAAGAATTAAAGCTTAAGCATACTGGACGTATATTTGGTATAGATTTAGGAGGTTTTAATGGGATGCTAGATTATTAATTCGTACGAATAGATGTTTCGAGAGTCTAATGATATTTGCGCTTTGCGAATCATGTATAAACAACAACGCGAGTCTCAATTTGATATTGTAAATGAAAACCTTTTAGACTACTAAATTTAAAATAAGGCTTTCCATTAGGCCTAGCTAGGAGGGAAGTCAACAATCGTTCAAATTTAATGTATATAATGAACATAAGTTCATGAGATACTTGTTCCATAAGTTTATCACTAGTAACTGAGAGATTGTCATGTAGTGACGTAGGTCATAGATTCTTGTAAAGTGACGCCTGCAGAAGCGCTGTCAAAGGTTTAGTACAGAACAGGGATAGATTTAATTTTTGAAGTAGGAATGGAGAACGGTTAGTATTTACTTCAGTCCGACTCATAGCCCAGTATAGAGCCCCTCCCTCCAACACGTAATTAAAAGTTTAAATTATCTTATTGGCTCACTTAAGGTACGTTTTGATGACGTTGCTGACGGGGACGGTGAAAAATACGTAATTCCTTTTTACCTCTGTCGCTATGACCCACCTCTTCTTTCATACCCCTCCGTCCCGTGGAAGGGGGTCCGGGACTTTGACGCGCGTCCACATTACTCTGTTCTCCATTCCTACTTCTAAAATTAAATCTATCCCTGTACAGGCTAAATAGGAAGATGGACTGCAAAATTAACCGAGTGTAGGACATCAATTCTCGCTTGTCGTTCTCGAACTAGCTCTCAATAAGTCCCTAGCATACTTATGGAACATGTCTTAGAAACTTATGATGTACCATGAGTAAATATTTGTTGACATAACCATCCATATTTGACAGTCAAACCCCCTAGAGTCTAGAGTCCTCTTTAAACATTCTAAACCATAAATCCAGACTACAACTTCCTCAGGCGAGTTTAATATAATGAATGAAATATTTGAGAATTATTCAAACCGGTTTCGTTACATTAATCCCAGATTATAAGTCTGGAGGTCATTCTTAACTTATTTAGTAGGCCTAGTTTACGAGGACAATTTAAATCGGAAAGGAAAATTGGGTCACAGAGAGCAGAGATATTTTCTGAATTTCCAATTCCCAACCAAACTATATCGCATGCCTCTGACCAGGGAAAGTTTTGGAGAAATTTGTACAGCAGACGGATGATGATGGAAAATATTTTAACGAAAACTAAAAAGTTATTTGAATTTTAATAAAAAGGGGTTTAAACCATCCAAGTACTTACATATAAGATTTATCTTAAGAGAAAAGTACTGAAATACAGAGGCTTTTAGCTTGAGTAATACAAGTGTACCTGTTGCCTTATAAGTGGGTTCGGTTTTTCTTTATTATTTTTTTTATCGCAAAGATATTGGAATTTTTATCCGTAATTACAAACGATTGAAGTTTTGAAATATTTTCATAAACGCTAAGAAACTTGTTGCAATGTTTGTCACGTGATAAATAACATTTACTGATAAAAGAAAGATATTTTCAATAAATCAATTTCTTTAAATTTGTCAGTTTGAATTTCCTCAGTGCCCCTTTGTGTATGGTTTAAAAGCCAATGTTAGTTTAAAATACAATGTTCATTTTTTCTTGCGTAAAATTAACGCAACTAAGGTGTTAAGCAACAGGGTGTTGCTGATTAGTCTGCTATAAATTAAGGGGGATGTTCTATGGGAGATTTGAGTCGAAGATGTGCTATGACATTGGGACACTGTTTTCGAGTTACGATTTGAGTGTTTTAAGGACGACCCCTTAATTAAATTAGAAATCATTGTCTTTCAGTTTCTTAATTAATTTATGGGGTCAAAAACATAAAAACGGTGACCTGGACGGCAATATGTCATAGAACATTTTCGACTCAAAATCGTCCAAAGAGCATCCCACTTAATTTATGACAAACTTATCAGAAACACCTGCATTGCGATAGAAGTATTATTTGAAAACAATTATTATAACCACACAATTAGGCCGGTGTTACGAGACGTTTTAGAATCTACCTCAGCCATGTAAAACGTTGATACAATCGCTAATTTATTATGAAAGACTCAAGAAACATTCGCTATCTCTTTGGCATGATCCAATAAATAGAAAGGCAGGAAGTGAAAAACGTTGGTTAAGGATTTCATTATGTAGGAATATCATTCCATTCTCCTAGCTTTTTCTATATTGGCTCTGAGCTCGATATGCCTAAGTTCTTATAGAAGTTCACAAAAGTTAATAAGATATGCTCCATAAGTTTGTCACTGGTTACTGAGAGCTTGTCATGAAGTGACGTAGGTCATAGATTCTAGTAAAGTTACGTCTGGTGAGGCGCTGTCAAAGGCTTGGTACAGACTAAAAAGGAAGATGGACTGCAAAACCAAGTGTAGTCAATTCTTGCTTGTCGTTCTCGAACTAGCTCTCAGTAAGCCTCTAGCATTACGAAGTATATTTAGTGTCATACTTATGGAACATACCTTATAAACTTATGGATTTATAAATTACAATTTGGAATGCTTCAACGATTCTAGTCCCTTTTCATAAAACAGAGTCTCTGAAATTGAGTCTCTAGCATTACGAAGTATATTTAGGGCGCGTTCAGTAACGCTCAACGGAGGCTCCGTTGAATGCGCATTCGCCACTGAACGATTTTCCGAACTTCCGGTTTGACGTCACGATTGTAAGCGAAGAGGCATCGAAGTCATCGGCTGTAAGAGCCGATTACTTCGTTGAGCAACGCATTTGTGACGTAGCAGCAATGGAGGAAACTTATCTCCCTGAATGATTTCGAGAAGTTAATTTGACGGATAATTTCGGAACTATTTATAAAATCGGTGTGGCAGCGACTGAATACGAATGAATAATGTCTGTTAATTATTTTATGAAATTTTTTTCTGTTATATCTATGAAGCTTAAAAAGTTATTGGGTTTTAAAGCTTAAGCCTGGCTAAGTTACTGGTCAGAGTTTTCTCTTATTTCGGCTAGCAGGCCCTCGCATATCCATTTCCATGAACAGTAAGCAGACGATACAACGTAAAGTTTGCAAAAAACCGTTCAGTAGCCTAATACGTCACATGACATCACGTTGATCAACGGAGCTCAACGCGTTTGGTCTCCGTTGAGCGTTACTGAACGCACCCTTAGAGTCATACTTATGGAACATATCTTATAAACTTATAATTTCCGGCCAAGATGCATGTTGCAGTCGTTCAATAAAGAGTTTTTATTTATTTTTGTGGTGACAGGTGGAATCACTGAGAACGCAAATCAACAGGAAGCGCTCTATGCGCGAGGAGATCCGAACTTTGGAATTTTGGCGCGCAATAATCGCGGAGTGCCTTGCCACCTTCTTCTTCGTGTTTTTATTGTGCGGGGCTCATATCACTTGGCCTGGCTTCTACTCGCCAACGGTCAGCACCGTGGCCATGACTTGCGGACTGTCGATGGCCACGCTCTCTCAGTGTTTCGGGCACATATCAGGGGCGCACGTCAACCCCGCCGTCACCTTCACCATGTTCGTGACGAGAAAAGTGACTTTGCTCAGAGCCCTCCTCTATATCATTGCCCAGTGCGGGGGTGCCATCGCCGGAGCCGCCCTTCTCTACGGGTAAGCTACATTTAACCTATACTACTAAATAAATACCGATATGTCACTGTCATATTTGGCGGGGTTTAGTGTTTAATATACGTGACATTGCAAGAGAATTGAAAAATTATATTACTATCGCGATAATTAAACATATTCATTTTTAAACTCATTTACGGTTAAACTTGAACTTGAGTTGACAGTAATTTTGTAAATGCATTCACAATCTCTTGATTATATTGTGAAGTTTCTAATCTAATTCAGAAGCGTAAACGAAATTATTATTATCATTATTAATTATATTGTTTGAAACGCTCAGCCAAGAAGTGATATCTAGTTTACTAGGGAGAAGGTTAAGATGCCTAAGTATTCGCGCGCCATAGTCCCAGTCCCCCTTTCAAAATACAAGAGGGGGACGTAAAAGGAGGCCGGGTTATTTCGCCTCTCCTCAATCGGAAAATACGTAATTTTTGTCATTTGCGACGCGCTGACGTGAGTTTTCAAGAACCAATTAGATGCTGGTTGTAATTTAAAGGCAGGGATTAACTCCGGACCTACGTTTGGACTGGAGATAAAGCTAGAAATGTGGAAAATGTATACCTTCTCCCTAGTAAACTAGATATCATTCTTGGCTGAGCACTGAGATTAGTTTTCAAAAATGAGGCGCGTGTCTTGTATGAGCCAATTAATGGTATAGACGTGTATGGTAATTAGCTCGCACGTCAAAGTAGTCGTATCAACACGTCTAATGTCATCGGATCTTCCAGACCACGTGTCTGTTCTTCGTAGATAATAGTAGGGCTTCGTTTAATGAAGTGCTAGCCTAGTTTTCAAATTTTGGGTTATTATTTTAATTTACCATCAAGGAGATAATTAAGTGTGCCTATCATAGAGTCTTAAATACATGGTGTTTTCCAAAATGGGTGTTTTCCAAAATGGGTTTTGGTTCTTAATTAAATGGGCTCTATGGATAATCAAGTTTGAGTCAAAAAAGTTACTTCATCATGACATTTTGCCCTAAGATACACAGTTTACAAGTTAAAATTAGAGTGTTTTACGGATAACCCCTTTAATTTAAGTAAGAAACTAACTTAATTAAGGGGTCATGCTTAAATCGCCCTAAACCTAACTTGAAAACAGTGGTTCTTGGTGCAAAATGTCATAGAAGTTACATTTTCGACTCAAAATCGCCCATAGAACTCACTATACTTCGGTCGATCCTACCACCCTTTTTTAGAACATTTTGCATAAAGTTTTATTTCTTCTAAACTTATGCTTAAGCATTAGTCCATGATATTAAATTGAACATCACTGAATAGAAATGACTTTATACGTTTACAGTTATGACTTTAGTTATTTCTCAAGGGTATAACGTAAGTTCATAAGATATGTTCCATAAGTTTGTCACTGGTTACTGAGTTTTATTGTTTTTAAAAAGAGATCATTTATTGTGTCAGTATGACAATATGATGATGATAATTAAAATGAATTACAGTGTTACGAATCAAAGGGAAACAAATTAAGAATTTTAAAGTTATGGGGTTGTCTGTTACTGAGAGGTTGTCATTAAGTGACGTAAGTGAAACGTCATAGATTCTCGTAAAGCCACGCCTAGTGAGGCGCTGTCAAAGGGTTAGTACAGGCTCAATAGGAAGATGGACTGCAAAACAGAGTGTAGTCAATTCTCGCTTGTCGTTCTCGACTCTAACTGCTCTCAGTACAAAGTATAAGTAGTGTCACACTTATGGAACATATCTTATAAACTTGCGGTATAAGCATGCCATATACACGTATACTTAAAGATAAGATTTGGTTATATTCAATACTCCCCCATCCCTAAAGAGACTGAAAAGTTCAAGTTCGAGTCCTCTTTGCCTTGATCTCGAGAGACGACGAGATGGCGAAAGACAGGAATTCCCTATAGTACTCTATCAAAATATACAGGCTGTACTTACGAGTATATCACATATAGGAAAAAACACAAAGATAAAGTTTAAATACTTTGCAGAGAAGTAGCTTATTTGTGAGATAAAAGGGCATTAGCGAGATCATTAACACCCACGCGGGACCTCTTCATATAATTATGTCGCATTACGAAATAGAACGGAGGGTTTGTTGAAGCGCCATACTTACCAAGTGCGCCTAAACAGACTTCTACATCGGGATAAGAAATCTCTCGGGTATATTTTTTATTTGTTTTTATCATTTGGAAGGAAAGGGTTCAGGATATCTTAATAGACCGTAATAACGCTGTCAAGTGACACTAGGGACATGTGCTCCAAAAAGGTAGCGAAATGTTTGCTACTGACACTTCCAGTTGTCACTGGAATGTAACTGCGCGAACTTCTAACCCATTTGCTTCAAAACTTCAAATCCTTACTGGGCTCTGGGCCAAAATTATACAGGGTGTTTCTGATAAGTCTAGCATAGATGTATGGGCAACTGTTTTCAAGAAAAGATTGCAGTATTTTAATTAAGAAACTGAAAGACAATGATTTCTAATTTAATTAAGGGGTCATCCCTAAAACACTCAAGTCATAACTCAAAAACAGTGGGCCGGACAGAAAAATGTCATATAAATTATACATTTACGACTCAAAATCGACCAAAGAACATCCCCGTTAATTTATGGCGACTTATCAGAAACACCCTGTATACTGTATAAAATACTGAATCAGAGATTCTGAGCGCGAGGTTTTGCTTCGTTTGATATCTAGTTCATTCGGTATCTGTTCGATATTGGAAAAATATTAGTTCTGAAATTTTATAGAATTTCTAATTAAACCATTTCTAATCAAATTCTGCCAAGAGTGAACAACTATAGGAGTAAGGATCTCTAATATTGGCCAAAGGGCAAAAATGTTCGCTCTCTCTCTAAACAACCGGTCACGCTATAATGTACATTAACATTTAAACCTGACTTCCTCCGCGCCCAAAAGAAGGAGCGAAGAATATTTTCGGATTCATGAAATGCGGGAAGCCCCTTACTCCTATAGTTATTTACATTTGTAATTAGTTAAAAACTTATTAATTCCAACAGTGTTTACTCGTTAATAGGGCGCGGGGCATCCGAACTTTAAATTAATATTATCCCATATTTTATCAACTTATACCAAACATCTATACAAAATATCCATAGGAGCTACGTGTTAAATTGCATTATTTAAACAACTTTGCGAATCTTTTTATTTGTTAATTTTAGTTCAATTTTATGTGAATTTATTTGAACCAAAACTTATTTTAGGTTAAGTTTAAACCAAAACTAATTTTAGGTTCATTTTTCACAAATTCTCTCCTGACCGCAGACGAATTTGTACATTTGCGTATTACGAAATTGCTTCCATTAAATTTAAACTTAAGTTTTGATTTTAGTTATTTAGCATATATCCATAGAGGAATATTCCGTTTGAAACTCTTAAGAATCTCCAGTAGATTTATTATCTTTCTTTTTCCACGCAGCTAGAATTTTATCGCCAAATTCCAATTTTCCAAAGAGCTGCTCTTAACAATTGGTTTCTGGCCAAAGTTTTAAAAAGCCTATATATAGTTCATCGAAAAAGAAAACCTAATAACTAAAAGGTAATTCTGTAATAAAGATCTCGATCGAAGTTCAGATGGTGAACGTTAAAACGATTTCGGTATAAAAGTAAGAGCATATTTTACATGCACAATTTCATTTTCGAATCGAATCTGCTACGGGAAGCACATGTTCATGGAATGGAACAATGGGTAATCAGGGGCGGAAATAAGAAAAATGTCTTATAGGACATGAGTCCAGTGATCCCCCGTTCGACTGGAAAAATTGGAGGACATTGTCCACTGGAGTGAGCAAAAATGGTTTCTTCATAGTCAAGCTATCAAAACTTCGGCTAATGTATTGGTCAACTGCCCTTAGTTTTGAAAAAAAATTATGGGACATTTTAAAATTTTATTGGACATGTCCAGCGTCCTGTGCTTATTTCCGGCCCTGTGGGTAACCCATTCCAAAATTGGGGCTTTATACAAAGTGTTCCAAAAAGGGTGGTGGTTTGACCAAAGTTCAGTGAGCACTATGGGCTATTTTGAGTCGAAAATGTTCTATTACATTTTGCCTTAGAGTGTTTTACTGATGACCCCTTAATTACCATTTTATTCCAATTACTTAAATCATCTCTCCAACCATAACGTTTAAACGGTAACCCTTAGGACAAAATGCCATAGAACATTTTCGACTCAAAATCGTCCATATAACCCTACTTCTATTCGATCCTATCACCTTTTTGGAAGACGGTGTTTTCTAAGAACTTAGTAAAAAGAAAATTATGACAAATTTTCAAACAATAAAATATATGTATAAAAACACTATTTTTCGGAACCTAGCTAATAAACTCAAGCCATCAATCACCTGGTCTTTATCAGACTACAGATTCAGACCAATTGATAATAATCTTCTAGCTAGAAAACTTTTAAATTAAGAAAAAGTAAAGAGGA
Source organism: Phalangium opilio (assembly GCF_054372755.1). Classification (NCBI taxonomy): domain Eukaryota; kingdom Metazoa; phylum Arthropoda; class Arachnida; order Opiliones; family Phalangiidae; genus Phalangium; species Phalangium opilio. The sequence continues at coordinate 6,102,621 of NW_028324226.1, forward strand.
AAACTGTCTGGCTGAAGTGAATAAGCAACTATACGAAAAGTTAAACAAGCAGAAAAACCTTAATTTAAACATTTCATTTTTGGAGCACATACTTATTGCCAACTTAAACTGGCTAGTTCATCTTTTCCCGTACCAATTTTTTCACTAGAACTTTCCCTTCACTCAAATTTTCTAATACAATTTACTAGTGTTTGCCCAGTTTTACGGGTCCTCGCTCGAGGGTGTTGGTACGTGTGTCCCAAAGGCCTAGCTCTCTTTATTCAACCTAGCACCAAAACACAGGCGCCATGCAAAATTCCTCACCCTCGTCTCTAACTTCATTATTTGCGCGCGAACCGAGCGTGGACCCGAATTTCGTTGCAAGTAATTAACTGCTCATATTAGCTCTATATGACGCCGGAGATACGAATAAAAGAATGAAGAGCTGACAGAAAAAGAGCACGGTCAAGGATATTCTATATGAACAGGGACTAGCGCGGTAACGTTTTAATCGAACGTTCATCATAGGATATGTTCCATAGATTGTCACTGGTTACTGAGAGCTTGTCATGAAGTGACGTAGGTCAAGCGACGCCTGTTGAGGCGTTGTCAAAGGCTTGGTAAAGACTAAATAGGACAAGATGGACTGCAAAACCGAGTGTAGTCAATTCTGGCGTCGTTCTCGAACTAGCTCTCAGTGAGTCTGTAGCATTGCGAAGTATAAGTAGTGACATACTTGTGGAACACTATCTGTTACCCGCGGCGTCCCTCGCGTGTAATAAGAACTTCCATCAAAATGATATAAAGAATGGGTATATTTTACTGATGACTAATATTTTTGTAGCCCCTAGGAGCGAAGGCACTCGGCGTTGCCCGTCAGCCCATCGGGACATTTTTATTACTTTTCACGCGGACATTATTCCATAAAGGAGGGTTTTTAAATTTCGGACCGCCATTTAAAAAAATGGCAACAAATCGAGCCCAAAAGACCATTCAGCCCGTCTATAGGTTAAAGGAAACCAGTGTACTAAATATTTGTGAAATCGGTTGAAACGTGCGGACTTTGTTGCATAGAGAACTTTTTTTACATTTCTGGGCGCCATTTATTAAGATGGCGGCGGATCGGAAAAATCTTTCTTAGTACGCGCCTACTACTTATGAGTAACGTTCCTACAAATTTTCAGCTTTTTAAGGCAAGCGGTTTGGGCTGGGCGTTGATTATCAGTCAGTCAGTCAGGACTTTGATTTATATAGATATAGAAGATATCTTGTAAACTTATGGATTTATAAATTAAAATTTGTAATGCTTCAACGATTCTAGTCCCTTTTCGTAAAACAGAGTCTCTGAAATTTGACTAGCTGAGAGCTATACGCGTCCATCAGTGACAATTATGAAAAGCCTAGGGTGGTCATCTTAATTAAGAGCTTACGCTCGTGGTAACACCGATGTTTGTGCCGGGTTGCGATGGTATTAGGGACACGCGGAGAAAGCGGCTGAAAGATTGTTGTTTCATTAAAAGCACAAGCCACGCGTGCGTCTATACCCTGTCGCCTTGTCCCTGTCCTGTCCTGTCATCTCTCGCACTACCCTTAGCTGATGTTACTCTCTCTAGATCTCCTTTCGAACATTTTTTCTCGTCATTTTTCCGAAGAGAAGCTGCTTCTGACAGACATTTTCTATCGTCTTTTGTCGCTTTTGCTTTCATTCCACCAGATATACAACGTCCTGTACTAGACATAGCGTATCCTAAAGCGTCTAGACAAAAGATGTTCGATTATTTCAATAAAGCCGCGGCTTTTTATAGATATTCTGACGTCAAAAGATGATGCTGGTATTGATACAGTATTGCCGGTTGTACCAGTGTCGCTGTAGCAATGTTGAATGCGACAGAAGGGGTTGACACCATCGGTTTGAGTTGCGCAGTTAGGTAGTTTAATTTCAAATTTTAAAATCATTCAAAAATAGTTTCAGTATATCTCTTTATCAAAATCAAGTCTAAAAGTTCTCGACTTTAATAGCATAATCTGTTAAATTCAGGAGTTCGTTAACGAGGAGTAAACAAACATACTCGAGTGAAGCTACGTCATGGACGAAACAATACTGAAGGACTGATGGCAGCCCATATAGCCCCATGCTAAGCGACTAAACAACCAATGTTAAGCTTACTTCCCCCTTCTCAGCCCCAAAATGGATGGGGGTTGCGAAAAATACCGAGTCAAATCCCGGAAAAATCTAGCGCCATCCAGGCTAGGAAATAAGACAGGTTTACAGGTCAAAAACCAGTTTATTAATAGCTTGGACCACTTTTTTTATTCAAAACGTGAGGGTCACTGGTCCCAATGACTAGTTTATTAATTCCTACTTTTATTAAAAATTGATATGGGGACCTCTTTAATTATTTTCATTTTAACATAAATTTCGACTCCAGGAGTCCAGTTGTGTATACAACCCTAAGCCGAGAGAGATTTTTTTAGAAGATAGAACGACCACAAGTCCTGGGACCAGTAGAAAAATAAATAGGGGAAGGGTCACTGGTCCCGGGACCAGTTTCATATTTAAGACATCAGGGGTCACTGGTCCGGAGGACTAGTTCAGAAATAAACCTTATTTCCAAGCCTGGGCCGCCATCTAGACAAAATAAGACGTTAGCTGCTTCCCTCTTTAGAACGTCGATTCCCCCATAAGCCCCCCCCACTATCTGGTTTGCTACAATCTCCCGCTAGAAGGCGAACTAACAAGTATTTTTGAACTTTCTCCCTCTGCCATCGGTCCTTCAGTATTGCTTCGTCCATGGCTACATTACCAATCCTTGGAGCTAGAGGGGATTTTTACAGCTAAATCCGCTCATGAGTCTCTTGCGAGGCTTGGAAGTGACCAATTTTAAACTTAAACAAAAAAAAAATAATAATAATAATAATAATTTTCCAATGGTCTCTCTAAGGTGTTTTAATCCCCCTACACATAAGCCCAATTTCAGAAGTTTGCGATGAGAGAATTTTGTTCAAAATTAGAACTTCCATAGAAAGGTAAATTCACTCTATGTTGATTATTACTGGGGTGCTATTTTAACAATTAAAACTACCAAAACCCCATGTATGCGAAATTCAACGTCACTATCCCTTTAATGACTTTGATTTTATCTTGAGTGTCACTCTAATTTATACGTCATTCAGACGAGTTTCATTGATAAAACACGCGTCCTTAGCTAAAGCTATAACTTGAACAATTTTTGGAAAGGGTGCCTTTACGGTATAATGGAATCCTATGGAATAATTAGTCACAACAATTCCTGAAACGGTATTCCCATTTACGACGAGTCCGACAAGATGCGAGATTTAAACAAGTCCCAATTGTTATCTGACGGGCTACATAAATTTAGAATTTAGAGTGCAGAGACGACATGGTAGACGGAAATAGCCACTGGCAAATAACGAACTGATGAAGCTAAACTTAATGGCCATGCCAACGTCGAGCCCTCTTTCTCGCATGAATTAATTCAGTTATTTACCGTGAATATTGAAGCGTTACAAACGACTATAAAATTCTGAACACTTAATTCGTGTCCGTTATTTCTATTCGTTATTCATACAAGAAAAATCTATGGATTTGCATAAATCTTTTTCATTTTATGGCTGAGATTTGTGTCTAAGCAGAGAGAATTATGAAAAGGAGCGGAAGGTCCTGCTTTTGGCAAGACAGAACACGATGCAGCGGGCGATCCTCGAAGTTAATTTACGTTCACATGAAAAAAATCTAACACCTTCATGCAGACGTACCGGAATTCGACCTTGTTTTTTACTTCCGATTGGGTCGTTTTAGAGCTACATCTATCCCTCAAGTTTCCACTCCCTTTCTTAATTCTCTCTTGTCTAAGAAGCTATGAACTATTTTGAATGACGGCGATTCAAATTTCCATCTCTATTACGCAAAAGGGAATAGAGTCACATACCTAAAACCATAAGTAGATAAAGATATGCTACATAAGTTTGCCACTGGTTACTGAGAGCTTGTCATGAAGTGACGTAGATGAAATGTCATAGATTCTCGTAAAACGACGCCTGGCTACAGACTAAATAGGACGTTGGACTGAAAACCAGAGTGTAGTCAATTCTCGCGTCGATCTCGAGCTAGCTCTCAGTAAGTCTCTAGCATTACTAAGTATTGGTATGCTAAAACTATATTTGCCACTTCTGGCTCTTCATACTTTGATCGCCATAATTCTGAAGAAATTCCTAAAGAACGATGAATATTTTATAAATACATTACAATTCAACATAAATGGTAGAACTAAATACATTCTTCTATAAATCTAAAGTTATTATTTTCGAGTTTGTCGAATTTCCAATTACTATCCTCTACCTCGGATAAATCCCGTCGTTGACTCAAACGTTACGTAAACCATTCCAGCTGTCGCTCCAATAATCATTCGATATATATCGGTATGTAAAGACATAACGTATGGACGCTGTACTGATCGAGATATGGTAAGGCAACGTTTATCGCTCCCAGTTTTCTAGGTTGTACCAGTGGACGTGCCAGGGTATAAAATGCTTACGAGGGGAAAGGGTTAGGACCAGAAGGTGATAATAGAAGAAGGCTGACACTCTGTATAACCTCTTAATAAATGAGTTATGTAACATGATTCTTCCCAGGCTCATGCACCTTTTTGTTTGTTCCCCTGCTCATAAAACTAAGTTCAGATGGGCATCGCACCGTGCTAGGGTGAATTCTATAACTGTTTGGTACCAAGAAGTGATATCTAGTTTATTTGAAAGAAGGTATAAGATGCCTAAGTATTCGCACTCCATAGTCCCAGTCCCCCTTTCAAAATACAAGGGGGACGTAGAAGGAGGCCGGGCTATTTCGCCTCTCCTCAGTCGGAAAATACGTAATTTTCGTTATTCGAGTCGCGCTGACGTGAGTTTTCAAGAACCAATGAGATGCTGGTTGTAATTTAGAGGCGGGGATTAACTCTGGACCTACGTTTGGACTGCAAATGTGGTGAATTTATACCTTCTCCCTAGTAAACTAGATATCACTTCTTGTTGGTGCTTAATCCTCAGCAATCAACAGACAAACCTTGATTGTCTTGACGTGGGACAAAAATCCACAAGCGCATGCGCCTTGGCAAATAATTAGGCGCTGATAGAGTAATGATGAGGGGGAACTATTTATCGCGTATGTGATTCGGTTTAGTAACCTTGCTCCAAATTTAAAATGATGTTGGGAAGAATCATGTTTCAATTACTTCGCTTTGTGGTACACTTCTCTCGACAAGAGAAGTATTATACACTTCTGTTAGGATGTATAGTGCCTAATTTGAATTCCAAACGCGAAAAGACAAGAAGGGTGGAAAAGTGCTAGGAGCGGGAGCGGGTCGAAATGATTGTAACTGTGGATGATGGGCCCCATTTAGTTGCTCTGGTTTTATCGTAGTCGACTATACGCTTCCGTTTGATATTAAAAGGTCTTTACACCCTCGCAAATGGAGAGAGGGGAACATCAGGGATCAAGTTTGGGTGATATGAGGAAAGACAGTGGCAGTAACATGTACGTGTTCTGGCAAAATGGACCACTCAACGATATACCGACAGGATGTTGAGCGGGGTTGTTTTCATTGTAATACACCATTAAACACAGACTTGGTTATACACAAATAACTCGCAGTTTTGTTATAGATAAGGACTGATTAAGTTCTTTACCACCCAGATAGCGTAGCGACCATATATTTTTTAAGCCTTTTTTCCGTTTACACAAGCGTGGTTGTTTCTCCTTCTGTCTTTTATAAAGTTAACCCCGAGTAATGGGGTTCCAATATTTAAGTCTCAGATCAATATGTTATGGCGACACCGATCAAGAGTTTCGAACATTTTGGTAAACGAGGCGTGTTTCCTTTCGGTAGGAAAAACCGCTTCTTCGTGGCAAATGGAAAATGTTAGTTTTCAAGTTTTTAATAATATTAGAACGTTTTTCATTGCAATTCACGACTCTTTCAATCGCATTGGCCTTTCAAGGCCATCGCAAAATTAGCCCTAAATACTATAATTACAAATACTGAAGAGTTTTTTCTTACTGAATATTAAAACACTTTATTGACTGATTTGCCCAAAAGGAAACTTCTAAATGTTCGAACTTCAAAAAAAAGACGTCAGCTTGATCCATGCAGTCAATAAAATTAATAGGTTAAATCAGAAGTATATAATACTTCTCCTCGAGAAAAGTGTACCACAAAGAGTACTGGTAATTGTAACACGATTCTTCCCAACAGCTGAACACTGGGAGCAAGGTTACTAAACCGAATCCTTCATAATACGTGATAAATAATTCCCTCTCATCATGACTCTATTAGCGCATAATTATTTGCCAAGGCGCATGCACTTGTGGATTTTTCTCCCGCGTCAAGACAATCAAGGTTTGTGGGCTGATTGCTGAGAATTTAGTACCAAACAGTTAAAGAATTCACATCATGGTGCCATGACCATCTGAACCGAGTTTGATGAGCGGGAGAGTAAACAAAAAGGTGCATAAGCCTGGCAAGAATCATGTTACATTAAAAAACTAAAGTATTATGAGGATACAGAGTGTCACCCTTCTTCTATTATCCCCTTCTGGTTTCATGTACGGCAGAATGTGCCTTACCTGTTTAGTATGGAACTCGCCTTCATCTGGTAAATTAAAGTATATACCAAGACAAATCATCCCACCCACCCCCAAAAAAGCAACACATCGGTCAATAGAGTCATAGCGAATTAAAAGGTCTGGACAAAGGTCACAGGTCATCGAATTAAATTACAACATAATGTCACAAATTGTAGGTAGACACAATAGAGAGTAACCCGTATATACGGTCGTTGTCGTATTGGGAGGTAGAAGAAGAGTATGGAGTAGTTGGTGGTTTGATCTAGGCCTATACGGAAGTCCTTAGGGAAAAGCTTTTTCCTACAACAAATTGAAGCCCTATATATAGCCTACTACTTCCATAGGGTGTCTGAAGGGAGATATCCCTTGAAGGCCCCTTAAGACTTTCGGGTCCTGCATGGGTGGCAGAAAGAGAGAGAGAGAGAGAGAGAGAGAGAGAGAGAGAGAGAGAGAGAGAGAGAGAGTTAGGCCTAAGAAGAGTTACAGTAAGGCGTCCTGAGAACCGAGGCTTAGTGGATTCTCCTTATCGGCAAGAATTTCGCGAGAAAAGAAGCTATAGCCTAGCTTAAGCACGAAGGCGCAGAGTCCGTGAGTAGCAGACGGAATTGCTTTTGATTGGATTGAGTAACGGTTCCTTCAATTTGCGGGAGCAGCGTTTTAGCTATAGCTCTCTATCGGATGTAGGTAGTAGGGATGGGAGGTCTACGAAAAATTTGATCATTTCCCGTGGTCTAATCAAACCAACATTTCCGTCCGTCAAAGATCTATATTTGGAACCATTCGGAACTTCCCGATCTTAATCTTCTATATCCTTGATTCCTCGTCAATCGGATTTAGCTCGCAATTGAATGAAGCAATATATTAATGGAATTATAAGCGCGTTCTTCCATGGTTGTACATACTGTCGTGTTAAATGAATGGGTCAGTATCGATTATTCTTCATTTTTATTACAAAGAGTATATGATATCAGGGATATATTTAATTTTGAAAGCAGGAATGGATAACAGAATAATCTGGGCGTGCGTCAAAGTCCCGGACCCCCTTCCCCGGGACAGGAGGGCTATGAAAGGAGAGGCGGGTCATAGCGACAGAGGTAGAAAGGAATTACGTATTTTTCGCCTTCCCCGTCAGCACGGCATCAAAACGTAGTTTAAGTGAGCCAATAAGATAATTTAAACTTTTCGTTACGTGTTGGAGGAAGGGGATCTATCTCAGAAGCCTTAGTGTGACGTCACCCATGCTATTTGCCCATAGAACCAAAGCGGTATCAAACATGGCCGCCCACTGCCAAAGCTAAGCCCGTGACGTTTTATCTAGGCACTGACGTCACAACTGAAATAGCTCTATATAATGGGCTATGAGCCGGACTAATGCTAACCGTTCTCCATTCCTACTTCTAAAATTAAATCTATCCTAAGAATTCTATTGGACAACAAGTATCACCTGATGGAATTTCCATGTCCGTCCAAAATAACTTTTACCTGTCACTTGTTTAATATTGTAGATAATCCAATTTTGAATATTTATGATTCATTAGTTTTCGAATACAAAGAAGAAATTCCGACATGAATCTTTCTTTTTGAAGCACTTTCTAAACGGCATTTACAAAAATAAATTTAAAAATAACGTTCAGCGAGTAATGTTTACTTTGTGAGTCAAATTGTGCTTGAGTAACTTGGTTTCTATTGAAACAATCTTTATGTTGGTTCTGGGTCTAAAATATTCCGTGTGTTCCCAAACTTTCGCAAATAATAAATAAAATAAAAACCGGGTACTGTCTGGACTGTTAACAAAAGGGTGCAAGTTATAATAGAAGCTACTTGTTTTGTGTCTTAGTGTGGTAATACATTTAACAGGGCATTTATCTTTTAGAGACAGAACCTTTTCCGAAGTTTGTTCTAGCTCTCTTTTTATTGGCGTGGACTAAATTCTTCGTCAAAGCATCTTTTCTTTTTAGTTGGACAAACTTTGTGGCTCTAAGAGTTAGGAAGAAGCTCCCTATCGCTCCAAACAAACTCTTTTAGAAAATTAAAGCGGAGAAAATCTCGTTTACAACCAACCTTAAGAGCCGTTTCTTTCGTTTTTTAGTGAACGGCAAGTTTAAATACCTCCTTGACGATAGATAACCGCCTTTTCACTCAGTCTTAGACTTAAGTACAATAGTGTTAATTTTAAAGTACTTATTCAGCAGTCTTTACCTCTCCGAGTGACGATGACGTCACGGAGAGGTATTACACTGGACGTTTCTGTGTGTGTCACTCACTGCGTTCGCAGTTGGCAAATCGGAAAGCAATATTAGCTTCTACTACATTATCATCGTTAGGATTAAGAATTACGCGGCGATCGGCTAGGGTTACGATAAACGTCTAGCCTCCCAATGGCAGGGCTTCCACCAAAGGTTCACGCATTTGCGAGTTTTCTTATCATTTATTGTGAATCAATTGCCTTTTATACCCCAAGTTTCCAAAAATTGTTAAAGAGGCTTACGCTTGAATTCAAACGTCAACAATAGGAATGAAGTTTCTTAAAGCGATTTAACTAGAATTAAGCTAAATTAATGACGATTTAACTAATTAATATCAATTATATTTATTCAATTATTTAAGAAAAACCTCTTAATCGCGTCTCGACTCTGAGATGTTTATTTTGGTTTCCCAACTTGTTATATTTTTCTCATTGATGAAGTTCGATGTTCGGATTTCCTACATTTTAAAAGAGGCTATAGACCCTTTATTTTATTGGCAAATACTGCAGCGCCGGCAGAGTTTTTTAGCTGCCAGCTAATTAGATCTTGCTTTAAATTTTTTTTTTCTCGATGCCAAGAAGTAAATAAATGAATTGTTTGGCATCAAAAAACGAATTATTTTTCTATTGACAAGCCTTCTCCTTGACACAAAGTGAATAAATATTTGTAAATTACAAAGTGTCTTGTACCTGCTTTTCGGCATCAACACACATAAGCTTGCAAGTATAACAGCCTTAATTTAGAGGTGTTATCCTTAGCAAAATCCAACTCGATCGTATAGGAATAACTCATAGGCTACTGAAAACTCTACTTGATACAATCTTTTATATGGGCGAGGAAGGTTAAATTGCCATGAGAGATTTGGTATAGAGGAAAGTATCTTGGGCCGGGCGCGAGCGGTAAAACGCTATTTAAGCCTCCGCAAGTTGTATGATACTTTAGGAAAGGAAGCTGGCCAGGAAAGAGAAGCTCAAAAAGTTACTTAATAACCCCGGTCTTGCTGGCTGGACTCACTACTAAGTTTCTAGACTCTTAAAAGTACAACAAAAAGGAAAAAGAGCAAAGCTCAAGAAGGTAATAGCAGAAGTACTTTAATACAAAGTTCTAAAGTATAGAAGAAATTCCAATATTCATTAATGTTTTCATCATGTCACATTTAAATTTAAATGAGCGTATTTTAACGTTTCATTTTGATGAGAGAGAATCTTGAGATAAATAAAATCACAAGTTTGTCACTATCTTGAAGTGACGTAGGTGAATCGTCATAGATTCTGGTAAAGAGGCGACTGGTGAGGCGCTGTCAAAGGCTTTGTACATTCTAAATAGGAAGATGGACTACAAAAACCGAGTGTAGTCAATTTTCGAGTCATTTTCTAACTAGGTCTCAGTAAGTTTCTAGCATAACGAGGTATAGGTAGTGTCATACTTATGTAACATTAACTTATGATAAAATGGATATTCGTGAAAAATTACAGAATTTTCTTAATTCACGAGTCGTGCAAGAACAATAAGAACATTTGCAATTCACGCACGACCAGTTTATAATCTGTTGCACGTGAAAAATCAACTTGCCCTTATTGCAATAGAGTTGCATAGAGAAATAATCTTTCAAAAGGCCGATTTGATGGATCATGGAATTTGGTAAATAATTTTTAAAAGCCATACAATCTGATATATAGTGTCTACAGTCCGTGTTTTATCGGGTGATAATATCGTTTTAAAAATCTTAACTTCCACATGAGTTTCGGGTTAATTTACTTTGGATAAACAGGAGGAAGTTGTATAAGATTTTGGTCAAGCACGATGCAGAGCGTCATCAAGCTGACGGTATTTGCACCCAACGGAGTAGCCGTGTGGCCGCCGAGCTAGTCTTAACTGTTATTTCTGTTCCGAAGAGCGGAAAGAAATACATTACGAAAGCCCTTCCACCACCACCACCACCACCACCATGGCACCCTTACCAACTGGTAAAGATAAAGAGGAACCAAAATCCGATAGCGAATGAAAGCAAGAGAGAGAGAGAAGAGTTCGTACGCTGTCCAAACACTGATCTAGCGTTAAAGAAAGATCCTTATGGAAATCCCTTATTTTCTTTTGGTGGGAAACTGAACGGTACTCTGGAATTGCACGCTGTTTGGTCCTCATACCATCGCAGTCCGGGCGAACTATTGACCCTTGTGTAACCCGCTATATAGCTCGAGATTGGAAGCCCACTCGTTGAGCATTCGAGTCAGCGAGTCGGACAAGCAAGTTGAAGCGAAGAAAAAGGGCTCGGGACAGTACGCCTGTCTCGACATAGTCCAACGCGCCATTGCCATCAGCTACGAAAACTTTTCTCTTTTTCGCGCTTGAACGACCTATCGACCTTGAAAACTCGCGCGCCCTTCCTTTTTCCATTACGAATCTATACCAGTCTATACCAGTCTTACGACATAACATGGATGGCGCAAACTGAACAGAGTTCGTGTCATACCCAATGTGCCCTGCGCCTTCTTTGCGAAGGACATCAGGGGCTTTTCAAATTTTGACGTGGATAGTGGACAAATAATGCAAAGGTTAGGAAAGCAACCCATGCGACTCATGTTCTACTACGTACAAAGAGTGGCAACCTTGATTAGTAAAAGCGTTGTGCAGTTGTTGAGGTAAACAAATATCTAGGACTGGCTTTGGACATCCAACCATAAGGATGACATATTTGTCCTCTCATTCTGAATTAGAAACAAGAGTCTGGTAAAGAGTTCCTATGGAAGACTTTTTGTCTAAGATATTATAACACTTAAGAAGTTCAAGGTACACATCACGTACAATGTTGGGATGAACTTTAGAAGCTCCCAATTGAAAAATTCAGCCAATAAGAAAGGTTGCACACCGAAAGCTTAAACAGGACTTAAAGGGAAGGGTATTTAACTTCTTTCTTCACGGAACTTTACTCTTGAGACGGAATAAGGGATGGAAGATCTGGGCGAGAAAATCACCAGGCGTTCCGCGTAATAGTCGTCGAAACCCAGGGTGGCTCCGAATGAACCCGGGAGGCTTTAGTTTACCCCAAAAGAAGGCGGCTTTTCTCCATTTCCTAGTTATATTATAACCAACTCAAAATGCAATCGCAGTATTCAATACAGCCAAAGCTACAACCGTTCCCATCTGTACGTTAACTTTAACAATGCTGAACGCATTTTCCAAGAAGTACACGTATGGTATACTGTTATTGAACTTTAATATAAAACTATATTCGGTATCCCTCAGTGAATTAAGTTTACGCGTGAGGAAGATGGAGAAACAACCACACGGTTGTTTAAAGTACATGTTTCATGAAAATTTAAGTTTCTATGATTCTGAAAGAGCTCGAAAACCCAACGGTAGCTTTGAATTGAAACCAATAAAAAGTATAAGTGATGGGGTAAATTACCCTGGCGTTACCAAATATCACTCTAAATTACTGTGGCGTTACCAAATATCACTTTAAATTACCGCGGCGTTACCAAATATCACTCTAAATTACCGCGGCGTTACCAAATATCACTCTAAATTACCGCGGCGTTACCAAATATCACTCTAAATTACCGCGGCGTTACCAAATATCACTCTAAATTACCGCGGCGTTACCAAATATCACTCTAAATTACCGCGGCGTTACCAAATATCACTCTAAATTACCGCGGCGTTACCAAATATCACTCTAAATTACCGCGGCGTTACCAAATATCACTCTAAATTACCGCGGCGTTACCAAATATCACTCTAAATTACCGCGGCGTTACCAAATATCACTCTAAATTACCGCGGCGTTACCAAATATCACTCTAAATTACCGGGGCGTTACCAAATATCACTTCAAATTACCGGGGAGTTACCAAATATCACTTTAAAACTGCGGGGCGTTACCAAATATCACTGGAAAGTCCCGGGGCGTTTCCAAATATCAATGTAAATTCCCGGGGCGTTTCCAAATATCAATGTAAATTCCCGGGGCGTTTCCAAATGTCAATGTAAATTCCCGGGGCGTTTTCAAATATCAATGTAAATTCCCGGGGCGTTTCCAAACATCACTTTAAATTCCCGGGACGTTTGAAAATATCACTTTAAATTACCGGGGCGTTACCAAATATCACATTAAATTACCGGGGCGTTACCAAATATCACTTTAAAATTGCGTGAATTAACATCATATGCCCAATTCTTGAACAAATAATTTTCGTAAGGGTTTTTAACAAAAAGAAAACATAGCTCAGGGACTCCGAGTCAGTCCTTTAATTCAAACCAACCGGGTTTCCTGGCGTTTAACCATATTACCAAGGTGTTATCGAACGTACTAGACATGTAGACATCCTCGAATGGCATGCTGCACCCAACCCAAAGCGATAAAAGAACGCGGGGCATTTCACCCCTGACTGAATAGAAACTATGGCAAGGATGGCATTGAAGTCGGAGTAACAGGGGTTCAGTTGGAATCGAGAAACGGGTGAGGGGTTCGTCCCCCGTTAATTTGAACGCGTAACGACGTAGATCAACTCTGGATCCCCTTTATATAGAAGTCTATAAGAATATTTCAATGCAAGACACCAATAAGGACCGAACTGGGGGTACGTGTTTTCCCAATATCATTGGTTGATAGTAAGAGGACGCTTTAAAATATTGCAAATTGAGGATGGGACAGGTCACGGTGACATATCCTTTAGAAATTTCATCCAGGCCCAACTTAATATTCCGGAAACGTAATTTATATATGGTTCCTTACTTCATACGCCTGGTAAGTGGGTGTGAAGTTAATTCGAAATAAGGGTTAAAATAAAACGCTCTTTCCCAGCTTTTGCCTTATTAATTAGGGATACGCGAATACATTTTTTCAAGGGGAAATTATATTGTTGGAAAAGGTGGGAACTATGCTTTTTAAACAAAGTGCTAATGCCTTAAGGCTCAGTGAAAGTTCACGGCGAAAAATCATATTATATATATTTTGTATAGCCTTTTTCCCCCAAGGGTATTACTGCTGGTATTAAAAGGCTGGTTTGGTGGCAGTCCGCGACCTTTGACTTTTCAATTAAAGCTTGTTTTTAATCTGGTGCCTCAAGAGAGACCGGAAAGTATTATAGGTGAATACGCCCCCCCCCCCGTGTTGAAAATTTCACTCAAAGTCCAAACACTTTCATTGAGACCTCTTTTACCTTATACAGTGGAACAGGGTGTTTTTGATATCTCTGCCATAAATTAAGGGGGATGTTCTTTGTGAGATTTTGAGTCAAAATTAAATTTCTATCTCCATTTTGCCGTCCGGGCCACACTGTTTTCGAGTTATGATTTGAGTGTTTTAGGGATGACCCCTTAATTAAATTAGAAATCATTGTCGTTCAGTTTCTTAATTAAATGTAAGGGGTTATCCCTAAAACACTGAAATCCTAACTCGAAAACAGTGGGCCGGACGGCAAATTGTCATAAAACATTTTCGACTCAAAATTGCCCACACACTTAGTTTTTTACTCAAAATGACTTTGATACTGAGCGCCAAAAATTTGGGAACTGTTTGGTAAAATTACGGTATAATATAAATGGGTAATTTAGGGCGGTATTTGGTTAATTACCTTCTCACATCTCTAATGCCCGTAAATTATCACATTGCTATTTGTTTTTAACTGAACGTTGTGCTGCCAAAGATTTTCAAATAACATCAAAATTTCAAAGCTTCCTCGCGACAACTTCAGAGCCAAAACACTTATTATTAGCGTTGACTAAATAATAATAATACCTCTTTGTAAAACTGTCTGGAGAGCTTAGGAAAACTGCCCTAAAGCGCAAAAATTATGAAAATAAAACGTCAGTTTACACAACGGATAAGTATATTCAATTTTCAATGTTACTCCAAACACTAGAGCTTTAATTGAGTTTAGTTTTAGATGATTATCTTTTGGCCAAGAAAAAAAACAACTGAGAAAAATCTGTCTAGTTTCACTTTATGGTTCTGGAAATTGAAGGAAAAAACAAGCCATTGACTCAAAAAGGACTTCGTTATAAAAAAACCTTAAATTTAAGGGAAAGTTTAATTGTACAGGGTGTTACAAAAAGGGTGGATTACGTGTTCATTTTGAGTCAAAAATATTCTATGACCTTTTCCCCTAAGATACACCGTTTACAAGTCATGATTAGAGTGTTTTACGGATGACCCCTTAATTAAATTAGAAATCATTGCCATTTAATTTCATAATTAAATTTAAGGGGTTATCCCTAAAACAATCCAATCATAACTTGTTTAGGGTGAGGTTGACCCTTGGGGCAAAATGTAATAGAACATTTTCGACTCAAAATCGCCCATAGAACCCTTTATATTTAAAGTTAGTGAATCCGTAAATATCAACCATATGGCACTAGTGCGAGGTGGTAATTTACCGTAATTTGAATTTCAACTTGAAGTTGTACAAAGAAAGGGTTTTATCATGAGAGTTGTCCTTTAAAGAGAGTAAGAGTCTGGATAGAATTTTTTTTTAATAAAATAAAAAAGAGTCAGGCAAAGCTTCCAAAATTGAAATTAAAAAGGGAAATTTTTTTATGTTTAATTTGAGTCTATTCTTCTTTCTTTATATTATCCGTCTCCATCTCGTTTTCGAGAGTGGAATGTATTTTAATTTTCAGCCATAAACGCTAGTATAAAGGGTAAGCTTTGTACGATATTTCCTTTTCTCATGACGGTGCCTGAAAAGATTGCTTTTGGCAAAAGAATTCAGAGAAACATGTGCGCTTAATGACCGAAATTCAAAGAGCTAGCTGACTGGCTCTACTAAAACTTACATCAGGGTTCATAAAAACCTGAAGTTTTGAACCAAAAATTCAGGGTCGTTTCTGCGGGATATTTAGTAGCGATATCAGTAAGGTAATTAACCATTCGTAAGTAAATTATTACATGGTAATTTAGCAACTAAAATACTGTGTTAAATTACAATCGTTCTATTATTTTTGGGTGCTCATAAGGAACATTAAAAATCTTAAATTAAAATCGGTAATTTGGAGGTAATTTACTCGTGAAATTATAATTACATTATTTCTGAGGATTTAGTAGGTTTACTCTAAATGGATTACTTCAATTAACAACGCAACCTCGTTATAATATAAAAAAACCTGGATGTGTCAGTCAAATAGCTGTAAAAATCTATACATTTGAGGAAATGACTTTTCTAAAAAGTGTATGAACCCTGACTTATGAATATGACTAAAAAGAATAGTTTTTTTCTAATGAGAATTCCATGAACCGGGATTTACTCACTTTTATTATTTTCATACAGTTCCTTTCATTGTGAGAAATAAACGAGCACTTTTGGAGACGATTTTGAGTTTATAAAATAATTTAAAAAAATTCAAAGGAATGAAAATTTCTTGCTCTACGAAGAATTTTGAAGAAATTCGTGATTTTGCTATTTAGCTTCGACATTAAATTATTATTCTTTTTTTTTTATGGGAAATTGAGAAAGAAGTTGAAATTTTGAAGATATGCAGATACAGCTTGGGAATGATCAAAAAGTAATTCGTTGTATTGTATCTTCTGTAATATTGCAATATATCCAATTGATATAGTAAATATACGTTCTTTCCTCCCGATTAAATTAGAAAAAAAGATTAAAACCCGAGTATACTTTTAAATCGCATATTAATCTGCTAATAGAAACAGAATGACTTTGCAATTAATAAATATTAAAGCGATACTTTATATTCACTAATTAATAGTTAAAAAAATGAGGTCAATTTTCCCATAAAAGGAATTTGGTAATTCAGACGTTATCAAATAACACGCAATTAGTTAATACCTGCACAGAGTTCAATTTGTTGCAAAAAAAAATTATTTAGTAAAAATCATGCCAGACACTAGAAAAAACTAATACCCAATTTTAATGAGCAAAATAATTTGTACTAAAAATTCAAGCCACGGTTAAGGACATTCGGTTAAAATGAACCTCATTTTTAAAAAAGACCCAAAAATATGATGGTTTCATATGGTGGTGATATCTAGTTTATTAGGGAGAAGTCATAAATTCGCCACATTTCTAGCTTTATCTCCAGTCCAAACGTAGGTCCGGATTTAATCCCCGCCTCTAAATTACAAGCAGCATCTCATTGGTTCTTGAAAACCCACGTCAGCGCAACGAGAATGACGAAAATTACTGGCGACTGAGGAGAGGCGAAATAGCACGGCCTCCTTTTACGTCCCCCCCTTGTATTTTGAAAGGGGGACTAGGACTATGGCGCGCGAATACTTAGGCATCTTATAACTTCTCCCTAGTAAACTAGATGTCCCTTCTTGGTTTCATAAAACTGAAGGGAATCATCAAGCATCAACTATGATGCCTTTGATGTAGGTATACCGAATAAATAAACCATTAATATCTGGAACCACTTTTGAAAGACAAATTAAGCGACCTTGGTGGTCTCTTTCGTTATACCCCTAAATATACTCTATATAAAAAAGTTGGCCCTAGCTGGCACGATTTCAAAAACAATTAAGTATATAGCAACAAGCATAGTAAGCGATCCATTCCACCGCACGCACGGACGACATTGTTGACAATGACAAGAGACTCGAAGTCACGAGAGCAAAATCCATTTCGGGATGTAATGTCAACATCCTTTATCATTTTAAGAGCATCTTCAATTATTTTGGCGTTTCCTGCCGCCTTCGTGCGTTCCTCCGGGACTAAAGTACGCATCAAACGACAAAACTTAACGGTATGATTTTTAATTAGGTCTAGTTAGTAGAAAAAAATTATCAAAAAACTAGGAGAGAAAAAAACGGAGGATAATAATTAGCCTTCTCATTTAATTAAGCTTGTCATCGGTGTTCCCGTTACGCTATCAATTAGGTCTCGACAGAATGTTATATTATACTACATGGGAGTTTGCTCCCTTAGTACAGAGACGGGTCCAACTATTTTGAACTATGTATGAGCAGAAGTGAGATGAGACTAGAAGTGAAGAGCTCTAGCATTGGTAATAGATCCTGGCATTAGTGAACAAATTTGAGGTTTTTAACCCGCTTCAATCGCGCCTACGCTAGAGAGAAAAAAATTGGTCGAGTTCCAAAAACATTTCCTACTCCCTTCCCCTCAACCTAAAGCGGCGAAACACGGACCCGGGTGCTTGAATCTAGTTCGGCCGTCTACCACCGCGAGCGTCTCACGTTTTGGAGGGGAAATTCTGAAACCGCCACGAGAGGGCCAACCGTTGGTGTGTTATCAAGAATATTCACTTTCGCCGAGTGAAGAATTTGGTTAGCTCAGTACTTCTAGTCTCATCTCACTTCTGGTATGAGCGCACTAGGATCTACGAAGCTTTCGGGCACTATGGACTGGTGGGTGTATTAATAGCAAGAATAAGATCCAGTTCACACTGCGTAGTATTTGCGGAATCATCATTACGGTATTTCAAAGTCTACGTTGAAACTCATCAACCATTCTACGAAGTTTTTAGCTATATTTTCGAATTTTTCACTGTTTTACGCTCCTTTTGGCCCATTCTTCAAACCGAACTTGCATTCAACCCTTCTAGACCTATTTTTCAATTTACTCTTTTCTGCAGGGACCTTTTAAGTCTATTTTCGAATTTCTTACTTTTCTACAGGGTCCTTTTAGACCTACTTTACAATTTAGTACTCTTCTACAGAGCCGTTTTTCAACTGCCAGCTCTTCTACGGTTTTTGTAGTCCTTTTTTAAATCCCCAGTTCTTTTACGGACTTTTAGCCCATTTTTTTTAAATTCCCAGCTCTTAAACGACATTTTTAGCCAACTTTTAAAAATTCCCATCTCTTCTACAGAATTTCAAGCCTTATTTTCCAATTCCCATCTCTTCTACAGAATTTCAAGCCTTATTTTCCAATTCCCATCTCTTCTACAGAATTTCAAGCCTTATTTTCCAATTCCCATCTCTTCTACAGAATTTCAAGCCTTATTTTCCAATTCCCATCTCTTCTACAGAATTTCAAGCCTTATTTTCCAATTCCCATCTCTTCTACAGAATTTCAAGCCTTATTTTCCAATTCCCATCTCTTCTACAGAATTTCAAGCCTTATTTTCCAATTCCCATCTCTTCTACAGAATTTCAAGCCTTTTTTTCCAATTCCCATCTCTTCTATGATCTTTATAACTCCCTTCTTTTCAATCCTCAGCTCTTCTACGGCTTTTTAGCCCTTTTTCAACTCCCAGCTCTTCTACGGCATATTTAGCTCCCTTTTTAAATACCCAGCTCTTCTACGGCATATTTAGCTCCCTTTTTAAATACCCAGCTCTTCTACGGCCTTTTTAGCTCCCTTTTTAAATACCCAGCTCTTCTACGGCCTTTTTAGCTCCCTTTTTAAATACCCAGCTCTTCTACGGCCTTTTTAGCCCTTTTTTCAACTCCCAGCTCTTCTACGGCATTTTTAGCTTAATTTTAAAATTTCCCATCTCTTCTACGGCATTTCAAGCCCTATTTTCCAAGTTCTCACTTTTCTACTATTCTTTAAAGCCAACTTCCCAACTCCCCTTCTTTCATAAAAATTTTAAAATTCCCCCATTTTTCAAGATCCTTTTAACTTGAGTCAGTAAACCAATAGCTCTACAAAACCATTTGCATCCTCATCCATGCCATAAGAGTCACTTTTGAGCATCAAAATATTGTTCTAAACAAACAACAAACTTCACATATTTAGTATACAGTTTGAAAACGATATCCAGCGCTAAATCGTATCTAATCTGAACAAATCTCGAAACCACAGCGTCACGAAGCTACGTGTACAGCGCGGGGTTGAAGTTTGCAGGAGGAGTGGGGGTCACCCGAAAAGGTTCCCACGACCCCGGAGCCTATAACAGAGCCAGCGCTGCAGCTCTCTAATGACTAACTATGATCCATTCCCCCTTACCCATACTCCCTTACTAAAATATACAATAGCGCTGTGAGAGTAACGTTACAAGTTCACGGCTGCCTTTAGCTTGGATATACAGGGTGATAACTTTCGCGTTGGAGGCTTGAACCAGCCCCTATACTTGTTGTTTTCTCTTGGGCAATATTTTAATGGATACCTAGTTTGTTTAATTGTATTCAAAATTTATGAGTAGTATTTTCATGGGTGTGTTTAAGGCTTACATTCCCTATCAGTAAATCAAGCTTTAAGGCCTTAACGGAGAATAGAAAAAAAATTAATTCATATATGCAATCAGGGATAGATTTGATTTTAGAAGTAGGAATGGAGAACAGAGTAACGTGGACGCGCGTCAAAGTCCCGGACCCCCTTCAACGGGACAGAGGGGTATGAAAGAAGAGGCGGGTCATAGCGACAGAAGTAAAAAGGAATTACGTATTTTTCTCCATCCCCGTCAGCAACGTCATCAAAACGTACTTTAAGTGAGCCAATAAGACAATTTAAACTTTTCCTTACGTGTTAGAGAGAGGGAGGGGCTCTATACTAGGCTATGAGTCGGACTGAAGTAAATACTAACCGTTCTCCATTCCTACTTCAAAAATTAAATCTATCCCTGTTCTGTACTAAACCTTTGACAGCGCTTCTGCAGGCGTCACTTTACAAGAACCTATGACCTACGTCTAAAATTAATTCTATCCCTGATGCAATATAATTAAGTTTATACGTTGTGCCAAATGATATTCCCAGATATTTTAAATATAAATTATCTGACAATACATTTTCTTTACTTGTTATTCAAGAAACCTAATTTTCAAATTAAACAGAAAATCACTATTTACGTAATTAAATATATCATACCGTAATTTTACAACAATAATAAATCTACCGTCAAAGTTATATACCAATCATTTTATTTATTTGTAACTAGAACCTTCGGGAATATGTAGCTGTACTTAAAAAACCGTTAAATTTCCTCCCGAAATTTAATTGGTACAAGATATGGTAGCTGATGTCCTAAAACTCCATCAAAATATTGCTCACCAAAACCCAGAAAAATCGAGCCACGACAAAGCTTTACTCCCTGTACAGTTTAATAATGATTTCGAATCAAAGGACCTTAGCCTGCTCTATTGTATGAACTGGTTCCATCTCTTTTTAGTTTTGCCGCTCTTTAGAGCTGGAAAACTATTGTTCCGCCCTCTGCTGGTCGGCTGGCTGGAAATGTTGTGACCTGATGAATTTTGTCATAAATGAACATTTCGAATTTTAAATTTCCCGCTAATTTTCAACTCGAAATTCACCCGTAGTTCACGTTACACCTCATAGGTGGCGTAACGTATTTTATTTCAATTGAAATTATTTTTCCGTCGGTGCGTGGCCTCGAACCTGCGATGTGCCGATCCATACTAGACGCCAGTGAAGGCGCCTGAATCCGTGACTCAACCAACTGACCCACGCTCGCTTAGTACAAAACCCGAGTTAAGTTAGACTGTAGAGTAGAGAGAGGTAGAAGCGAGCGGGTAGAAGGATGTGGATCCCCTACCCACCCACCCTCCCCTTCCCGGCGCGCGCCAACCAGCTGCAGCTGGATTTTGTAAGTGGGAGAGGAGAGAGAGTAGAGAGAATTTTCCGTAGACTGCCTGCGCTCGCCAATAATTTTTTGCAATGTGATTTAAATCAACAATGAAACATACTCATTTAAAGGTAAATAATTATAATTAGCTAATATGATTATTATATTGAAAAAAAATTATATTATTTAAGTAATAAATTTAACGATAGTTGTTGAAAGATTCAATAGAGGGCAACATGAGACGTCATAAATATTAGTTTGTTGTCTCTCTGCCTCCTATTGCAAGGTCCAAGGCTTAACGGATGATCGATGATTAGATAGTTTAATCACGAGCGACTAAAGCCCCGACACTTTTGGGGGCCGAAAGAGGGGTGCCTTGTGGGCGGGAGAATCTCGTCTGGCCTTCATTGGACGCTTTTCGCAGGTTTTTTTGCCTTTTCTCCTTAAACTGTCGCGATAATAGCGTACAAAGGCTCAAAATGTCAGTCCAACACTGATATTCAGTCAATTCCTCTTCATTTCTTTATCACTGCGACAAGAAGTATGTATCTTACTCCTGGAGAAGAACGTGTTTCATTATTTTCAAAGCTCGTGCTTTTAAAACGTAACTAATGTCAATTATTTAAACTAATTACAAAATATTACTGATAATTATGTTTCACATATTACAATATGTGTATTGGATGGAATGCTTTTCTTTACGAGTTTCTGTCTGCGTTTTTTCTCGACTTTTAAGTGAAAGAAGCATGGAGTTATTAAAGGGGATATGAAAATGTAATATTAATAACGGAGATTGAACCCGCCAAATTCAGTTTGCAGTATAGACATACAACATAACGAAAATTTCAAAGACTTGGAAAAGTTTCCCGACTTGACCTAATAATCCTTCCCGGGATTTCCGTCTTTAATCTATCCTAATCTAATCGTGAAGTAAATTTTACCACCACCAGAGTCAAGTATAGTCTGGTATAGTACAGTCATTTTAGCCCAAAAATAGAGGGAACCCGCAACAAATTGAAACAAAGCTGAAAATTTCAGATCTTATAGATTTTTGGGCGCTCTTTAACGTGGTGTGGTCTCCCACACTCTCACATTGGAGGAATTCCCGCCATATTGGAAAATGGCGGACAAAATCGAGAAAACGTTTAGTAACTCCGGTTCTACTTAACCGATTAACACGTAATTAGGCTTCAATTGTAGATCACCTTCAAACACATAATTTATCTCCTAAGATATTTTGTCCTACAACTAACCGGAAGTTCACAATCTGACTCTGAAGATTAGCCTCATATAAAAATGGGGATTTAAAGCTTTTATGATTTCTATATTCAGAATAAGTTTCCAAAAATTAAACAAATAGTTCCTATTACTGACAAATTTTGTTTCTTTTCTGACAAGAGCTATAGTGTATAGTATGGGAGAGGGTTAAACAGCCTTTGTACCATCATAAAACTTAATGTTTTAATATATACCATTGTTCGCCCACACTTGTCAATACGGCTAAAGTTGAGTTAAAGCGTGTGAAACAAAGTTGAAAAAACCAAGTGTATACTTTAAATGAAGATTATGGAATTGATCTTTTGAATTAGCTTCTCTTCCACCAACAAGTGCGGCAGCACCAAGTTCAAACGTGGCTTGGAAGCAGCCTAAAGGTGGAATTCATAAACGTCGGACGCAACGCAATTTAGTACAGGCAAAGGCAGGGCGTCGTGCGCAAACTTCCGCCTTTTGCGCACGACGTCCTGCCTTTGCCTGTACTAAATTGCGTTGCGTCCGACGTTTATGAATTCCACCTTAAATGCTAGAGAATGGGGTTGGAGACAGGTAGGATCTGAACTCAAACCAATCGTTACCACTCTACAACCTGCTCCAGCTGAGCTTCTGCAGATGATCCCTCGTAAATGCAAGGAAGTCTGTGACTTGAAATGTGAATGCGGTAAAACTGGTCCAGTCTGTTCTTCAATTTGTAGACGATGCAAGGGAGTATCTTGTTCAAATAAACATAGAGATTTTGAGGCTCAACCTCAAGTAGAGGACTATGATTAAACTTAAGCTTAACCAAAATTGATAAATATACTAATATACAAGTTGGTAAATAAAAATAAACCTCTCCGATACGAGACGCAATTAAGAGGTTATTCTTAAATTATTAAGAAAATATAATTGATATTAATTACTTTAGTCGTCAGTAGTTTAACGTAATTCTACTGAAGTCGTTTTAAGAAACTTAATTCCTAAAATAACTTTAAACATAGCTATTGTTGACGTTTGAATTCTAGCGTATGCCTCTTTAACAATTTTTGGAAATTCAGGGTATATAAGGCGATTGATTCACAACAAATGATAAGAAATCCGCAATTGCATGAACCTTTGCTTGAAGCCCTGCAATTGTGAGTCTAGACGTTTCTTGTAACCCTAGCCGATCGCCACGCACTTCTTGATCCTAACGTTGGGAGTAGAAGCCAAAAATTACTGCGAACACGTACGTTTGCTCCGATTTGCCAACTGCGAACGCGGTGACCGACACACACAGACAGACACCCCACCCCATTCACGTCCAGTATAATACCTCTCCGTGACGTCATCGTCACTTAAAGAGGTAAAATAATATATTTTAGGTTTATTTATTTATTTCGCTTGAAACCGTTTCGAAATACTCAAAAATTAGATTTGCCTTACCTTCCGGGCAGGATTGTGAACTTCCGGTTATTTGTAGGACAACATATCTTATAGGATGAATTATGTGTTTGAAAGTAATGTACAATTGAAGCCTAATAACTTGTTAATCGCGTTAGTAGAACCAGAGTTATTAAACTTTTTCTCGATTTTGGAAACTTATTCTGAATATAGAAATCATAAATGCTTTAAATCCCCATTTTTATATGAGGCTAATCTTCAAAGTCAGATTGTGAACTTCCGGTTAGTTGTAGGACAAAATATCTTAGGAGATAAATTATGTGTTTGAAGGTGATCTACAATTGAAGCCTAATTACGTGTTAATCGGTTAAGTAGAACCGGAGTTATTAAACGTTTTCTCGATTTTGTCCGCCATTTTCCAATATGGCGGAAATTCCTCCAATGTGAGAGTGTGGGAGACCACACTACGTTAAAGAGCGCCCAAAAATCTATAAGATCTGAAATTTTCAGCTTTGTTTCAATTTGTTGCGGGTTCCCTCTATTTTTGGGCTAAAATGACTGTACTATACCAGACTATACTTGACTCTGGTGGTGGTAAAATTTACTTCACGATTAGATTAGGATAGATTAAAGACGGAAATCCCGGGAAGGATTATTAGGTCAAGTCGGGAAACTTTTCCAAGTCTTTGAAATTTTCGTTATGTTGTATGTCTATACTGCAAACTGAATTTGGCGGGTTCAATCTCCGTTATTAATATTACATTTTCATATCCCCTTTAATAACTCCATGCTTCTTTCACTTAAAAGTCGAGAAAAAACGCAGACAGAAACTCGTAAAGAAAAGCATTCCATCCAATACCAAAAATAAATAGGGGAAAGTGTCGGACTCTCTCCTTCGTCTGTGACATGCATTTGGAGGGGTGAATGCATACTCGCGAAATCTGTTTCATCCCCCTCGCCTATTCACGACGTACCTAAGATAATTAGTGAAATTGCGCGTGAAGAAATAGTGCGGTTTTATTTAAAGATCGTCTGCTTACATTACATTAGCTGCTTTTGACTGAGGCTTACCATGGCCACTCAAGTTGATCGCCTCAACCAGGGCCTAACTTTAAACAAAATTCTAAATGATTATAAAGATGATTTTTTTTAATTAAATGAGGATTTCAAGAACATCTGCGAACAATTAAAGAGCACTGGTGACCTCGAAAAATTGATGGATAAGCTGCAAAATAATTATGCCTCGTTTCGAAAGGATTTTGAGAATGAAAGAAACTGCACATCAAGGTTTCTCTGGGTTAATAGTTTTAGTGTAGGAGAACTTATTTCTGCAAACACGCTGTCTTCTTATAATTTCAAAAAAGATTCACTGAGTTCTGTTATTCATTGGCTTAGTTTCCGAGTTTTTGACGAACTCGCCATAGCTAGACGTCAAAGGAATGTACCTTCGCTAACATTGAAGTCACAAGCTTGGGTAGATGGTGGAGAAAAGGACCCAAACAAATGTACTGCAGGAAACTCGGTTCTAAGGCACATTAAGAGTGATCGCCTTTACACCATAAATAGAATCGGAGGTGGTGCTTTGGGCGAAATTTGGAAATTGAACAAATGCAATATGCAATCCTGTGAATCAAAAAGGAGGGGCAAGAAGCCATTAACACAAAAGCAAAGGGATGATGCGCGTTTGTTGTACAAAGTGAGTTTGAGCCTCAGAAACGTTGACCTGAACGCAGAGGACATGACACCAGCTTTAATTATGCTTAACACTGGAGGGATGTTTTTACCGGCTACAATATTAATTCCATACGTCACTGAAATCAACCGAGTTGTGGTTTCGCAATACAAGAAATGGATTATCAGCAATTGTTCTTCAAAAGCCATTTGTAAGTGCATAAAAATGCAATTTAAAAATTACAGCTAAAATTATTTGCGATTATATTCTAGTGAAAACCATGACCTGTCTCATGAGTGATGAAGAATTGAAAACTATGTTTCATGTAGCAGCTTCGACTATACCCGCTGTCATAAAACAAGGCTTTACTAGTGATGATCTAGAAAAGCTAAGATTAGTGTGGCAACGAAAGATTGGGCATGCAAAAATTGCAGACTTGGTGCGGGGCAAGATAAATGCTCGAAATGAAAAAAGAGGAATTAGAAGCAAAGGAGGTCAAACTCTTAGATGCACATTGTATAACGTTTCAAAAAAACAAATCCAAACAAATCTATGTAGCAACGCCACTGCGAAAGCGGATTCAAAGTCAATGTGCGGAAAAAAGAGACAATTTGAGAAAGTGGAAGAAAATAATTCAGTACCTAAACTCAAAGCCGCAACGCAAAAGTCTAGGTTGAAGAAACTGAAGATCATAAAAGTTGCCAATGATGAAGAAAATTCAAAACCTATAACTTTCGTCTCAAAATCTACCAAGACAAAAATTAGCAACCCAAAAAAAGAGCAGGTTTGTTCTGGGCAAGCTGTCAGCCCACAAAGAAGAACTAGAGGAGGCAGGATAGTCAAGAAAAAGATATTATTCAATATTTAAATATCAAGCTAGTGATAATTTTGGAATCTGTCATTGTTATTGGTTGTACTGTTCCTATTTTAATGTGTAAAACATACGCAACAAGTTCCATTTTAAGCAAAAATGTGATAATTTTTTTAATGTGTAAAACATACGCAACAAGTTCCATTTTAAGCAAAAATGTGATAATTTTACTGAGTACTGTACAATGTTGGTAAACATGTTTGTAAACATAAAGCCAATGTTTCAATAAAAACGAAAATAGTCAAAATGCTTCTTCTTAATTTGTATTATTATCGTAAAGAACATCTAATCCGACTTTTCTATAGGATGCTTCACAATTTTGAGAGGTTTTGGTGCAAGCTTTTATAGAAAGTGAACGCTTGGCACTTCTATAATTTGAGCTCATTAATTTGCCACCTGCAATATATTTCATCTGACTGAATACCGTTTCCACTGCGGATCCGTTTATTCTGACAGGAAAAATATATTCATCCGTGTGCCTACTGCAGAAATCAGTTACTAATCCCACAAATCCTAAAACGGAGATTCTTAATAGCTCCCACGTCTGCCACGCCAAGAAGTTTTTGTCTCTGCCAATATCGCCATTCAATTTGATAATTTCCGTGGCCCACTCCTCAAAATACTTGAGGCCCTTTAGCATAGATTGTACAGGGTCAGACATAATAGAATCTGCTCGTTTGTGGCTTAGTAACCCTTCTTCGAAAATGTCATTGCATGCTTTTAGATAGTAGAAACATTCCATTACAGAATCTCGATCCACTGGCTGATTTTCATACTTGGGATTTGCGTAACTGTATAATTCTCCAAGCATTGGACGTTGTTGCATTATTTTTGCCGGTGTTACATTGAGCTTTGTCCACGAATCTCGTTGTATATGGGACTGATTCAATCCTTTAACTTGCGCCAGTTCATCTGATGCTCGACGATCATCTTCACGTTTCTTCACATCAACTATCTGATCCCAGCCAAAATGAGTTTTGTTTTTCGTGAAATATCTAGTTCCCTTATCGGTCGAATGTTGTAATGCGTTGATCAAATTCTTCATTTCATGACTTGGGCAAACTATCCAGTGCACCCATAACTCTGGTTTGAAGGGATTTCTAAATTTCGGTGTAATGGTAAAGTTAATCGATCCATCTTCTTTCACCTCGTGTGTTGGAAACTTTGCTACTCCTAGACTTTGCCTTAAAGCAGCTATGTTGTTGCTTCCACCATCACAAACAAGTCCAATCGTAGACAGTCCCACAGTGTGAAAGGCCCACATAACTCGAAGTAGTGTATCTGAAATCAAGGCATTGGAAGCTGGTTTCGACGTCATGAAGTATGGACCGATTATGTCAAATTTGGTGGAAACACATCTCCACAAATATTGTAGAACATACTCCCCTTCCAGAACCTGATTAATTGGAACATCTTTGTAAAGGTCATCTAAAGAGGGGTATTCTTCTGGAGATAAAGCGCAGCCGACAAACTTTCCATTTCGAGAATTCCACATAAGCTTCCCAATAACCTTGACTTCGTCAAATATTACAACCCCTTCTTTAGGTTTTGTTTGACCACTGTACGTGCAGACTAGGTGATCTTCAAATCGCTTAGCTTCGCTTCTTAGGAACTTCAAATCAATTCCTTCATCACACGGTATTTCTCTTGCTTTTGCTCTTAAGGTAGAAACACTTGGAAGTTGCAATATATCAAAAGATGATAATGCTTCGTACGCCGCAGGTGAACGCGAAAACACACATAAAGCTATTCTGTATGTCAGTGCGCTCCACCGATTACCTTTCGATCCTTTTTTACATTTTATTTGGTCCTTCAAAAAGTCATTTGTTTCGTCTTGATGTAAGGAATCTGTCTCCCAAGCTTTCCTCAATGCCATTCCAAGTAATTCATTCTTCGATGTCGCTTCAGAAAAAATATTTTCCAACTCCTCCTGACCTTTATGTTTGATTTCTGAAACTAGTTTGGTCATCTCCTCGTTATGTTTACCTTGTAGCTGGAGCCTTGTGTCACTTAAGAGTTTTTCTAATTCTTTGATTTTCTGGTTTTGTTTGTATGTTCGAAGGCGGTTTTCTCTAAATCGTTTGGTGCGTGATCTTGGCGTTAGGTTAGTAATGGTACATCTTGATCCAGCATATCTTCTTTTCAGTTTTCGTTCCGGGGTTAAAGAACCTCTCAACTTCTTTTGGTTCTTAAGATACCACTCTAAAGCTCTACAGTGACCACATTCATATATTCTTTGCTCAAGTTTTGCGTTTGGAACATTAGCTGGCGGAACAAACCAAACTGGGCAGTTCATGGACTGAAACCTTTCAAATGGGTAGTCAATTGACACCAATGTTTTAGTGTCTCTCTTTTCACATTCATCCTAAACACAAAAGTAATCATGGTTCATAAAATAATGCCAGAAATTGTTGTGAAAACCCCAGGGTGACCACAGCCACGTCTTTAAAATATGGGAATATAAGGAATTTACAAACGATATAAAATTAAATCTAATACTATGTTATTTTAAGAAAAACGTAAATATCGGAGCATTGGATATACATAGTTTACAGGAATGGACGATTCCTACCATTAACACAAGGAGACCAAGCGCCTTAGAACGTAAAATCGTCCGCTATTTTACACTCTAAGTTGCCTGGTCTCCTTGTAAAAATGGTATGAATCCTCCCTGCGTGTAAACTATGTATTGAAATATTACAAATATAGGGAAATAGCATCCCACTTATTAAATACAGAAAGAGTGGTCACCCTAAAACCCTGACCCCGACATTTTTTACCTTGGGTATCCCAGGGCAGAATACATGCTTTGAGCTAAGTTTACTCAAAGCACCCTTTACAACGTTCCAATTAATGCAATCGGTGGTGGTTGGATTGTTATCACTTGGAAGGATGAATTTCGTCTCTTGTGGCTTTTTAAATAAAGATAATTGGGACAGCATCCCATTAGAAGAAAACAGAAGACGAATTGGTGTGTCGGCATAATGAACAGATGGTGAAACAGACAATAGGGAATTCTTTGGTGTAGCTTCTAGCTGTTCACAAATTCCACGAACATTCTTCAAATATCTCAGCTCAATGTTACCTGACAGACGATGAATAAAATATGATTATACAAATTACAATACTTAAAAACTGGTACAAGCAGGAATAAAATCATATTTACTTAAGTTTTGGTTCAAAATGTAGCCTTCAACTTCCGAAAGTAGAATAGGAGGAACATCTTCTGTTGTTCTATTATCAATCAACTTTGGTAGTTCGATTGTTATTGTTTCTTTATCCACAAAGTCCAACTTTCTTTTTTTAGTTGAACAGTTGTTATGCTTTCCCTTTGCAACAACAAATGCGTTTAGGTCATTCCAAGCAGAAGAGGATATTACTGTCCCAATTATTTCAGTTTGAGTTTGTTTATACTGTGAAGCCTTGGCTTTACACTCGATTTGATCGTTTAAGTAAAAGTTACACTGGGTTGACTGACTTTTTGGTGTAATATTATCGATAGAAGAGCTGCAAACCTTTTTCCGCGGCATTTTTAATTTAATTTCGGCGTTATAACGTTTTAAATAAAGTTTAACAGCGTTCAAACACGAAAATAACACTAAAGAAAATAGAACAGAGCGCGGAGGTTGCGACTCTTCCTTGAGATACGCCTATGCCAAATTCTCCCGTTTGGTGGCGTACGAGCGTAATTTTCGGGAAGAATGACATCATCAACTATAAATCTAATTGGCTGATACAATTTTAAACACCTCTCGCGCGTTTGAGCGTCTCGAAAAGCATGTCAAGCTAATGCAAAGGCAGGAAAATATGGCTGTCCGACACTTTCCCCTATTTATTTTTGCCAATACACATATTGTAATATGTGAAACATAATTATCAGTAATATTTTGAAATTAGTTTAAATAATTGACATTAGTTACGTTTTAAAAGCACGAGCTTTGAAAATAATGAAACACGTTCTTCTCCAGGAGTAAGATACATACTTCTTGTCGCAGTGATAAAGAAATGAAGAGGAATTGACTGAATATCAGTGTTGGACTGACATTTTGAGCCTTTGTACGCTATTATCGCGACAGTTTAAGGAGAAAAGGCAAAAAACCTGCGAAAAGCGTCCAATGAAGGCCAGACGAGATTCTCCCGCCCACAAGGCACCCCTCTTTCGGCCCCCAAAAGTGTCGGGGCTTTAGTCGCTCGTGTTTAATCAGGTGTTTAAATGTAACTTAATCCTGGCGATACCATGATTAATGACAAACGCAATCAACATACTCATGGTTTAATTAAAGTTAATTAAATTGAATTGCTCAAAGAAGATTACCGCCTTCAACCGAAATATGAACATTCAGGTATGTTTTAAGCGTATAATATTAATTTAAAACCAATTATAATAAGAGTTATTATTGTAGATAAGTTAAGTTACCCTCCGAGACTTAGACCCTTGGCTGTTCCTTCCAAAAAACTCCCGTTAAGGAAACATGATCAACAAAAGTTCAAGGCTAATGGGAGATTGGAAAGACTGAAAAAAGGAATCAGCTCTCACAATCTCCAACTTTGCATGCAAGTGAAACAGCTGAAATAAATGGACCAGCAGACGCAGAAGAATTCTAGCTGAAAGATTGGGGATTGATGCTGTTCAACAAACTACCGAGGAAACTAAGACCGACAAATACACCACTCCAAACCCCAATGATAAATCAGGGTTGCCACGGGTCAGGGAGAACCTAGAAAACCTGGAAAAGTCAGGGAATTTGAAAATGGGCCAAAAAGGTCAGGGAAAAGTCAGGGAATTTTATTTTAGTTAGTAAAATTTCTGGGGATAAGTCTTTACTGAAAGAGTAATGAAAGTTTCTCCTCATCCACTCTTGACACATAAAACTCTAGAGCAATCCTAAAAAATGTCTAGAATTGTTTTTGTAAAGTTAATGCTTTCTAAAGAAATCTACCAGACTGTTATTTATACCTAGTTAAAATGTTTCTTAATCATTTGGTGAAAAATGTTTCTTAATTGTTTTGGTGTGAAAAATACATTGGAAAACTTAAATGTAGAGACTTTATTTAATTATAAGCACTTAAAACGTGCTGTAAACATTTACACTTTCGGCCTAAAAGGTCAGGGAAAATCTCAGAAAAAGGTCAGGGAAAATCTCAGAAAAAGGTCAGGGAAAACCTGGAAAAGTCAGGGAATTTGGTTTTGAATATTCCGTGGCAACCCTGTAAATGCATTATGGTCAACACCTTGGAAAATCATACATGTTATGTTAATGCTTCTAATGGAATATTGAATGCCACCTCTATAATTTCATTAACAGGATTACAAAGTACTGGTCTATTTGATGCGATCATTAAAAATATTAACAGTAAGTTCATACCCCTTTTTCATGGACAAAAAAGGTAGAGAGGGCCTAGAATGGGGGAAACTACGAGTCTCTATTTTGACACTCATGAAACTAAAACTTGGCATTTGATTTCATTCACCGCTCTATCAGCTTTGTTTGGAATAAGTAAAGTTCAGACCTCAAATCATTTTAAATTAACTCTTACGCAGTTCCCAAGCTTGTTAAAACCCGTGAAAAAAAATGCAAATAAATAATGAACCAAGACTCCTGACATTTTGTAAAACAATTTTATTTAATAAATTTGTAAGATTCTATCACATTTTAAGGAACTTAAAAATATCTCTTCAGCCTTATTTGCGCCATTACATTCCGTCCTTTTTATTCCATTTCAAATAATTTGGAATGTAGTAATTAAAATAAGAAAAAAAACCTTTTAAAATAAGTAATTTATAATCTTGGTAAAAGATTGTTAATAAATTTTTGGTCTTTAGGCTCATCATCAATAACAAAACAGTCATCTTCCAGTTTAGAATAAATTCCAAAATGACAACTTTGAAGTCCTAAAGGGGCCAAACTAAGTTGCACTTGCCCATAATACATTTGTTAGGGTTTCAAAGAAAATGTTCCGTCTTTCTTGATTACGTAAGGAGTTTTCTTGAGGACTGTTTCTAAGTTTCCTTTTTCACCAATGACTGGACACTTCATTTCGACAAAATTATCGTTGACTAGACCGTCAGGGGAACACCCCAAGAATCGATAAGAAGGGTTGACTTCAAAGCCAATCTTCGGTACTTTTAAATTAGACTTTTTTTAAAGCAACAAGTGTTTTTTTTTTCGTTTGTAATTCCATACTGTGTGAATTCATTTCCCTTAAAGTTTGACTGAAGAGCTTTTTGAATTTTTTCAGTAGGATCTTTTGGAAAATATGTGTAATACTCGTAGCAATTTTGACAAGAGAGAGAGCAACAGGTACTAAACAAAACAAAACAGTATTACCAATTTTTATACTCGTGTTATGATTATGACCAAGGCTTAAGAGTTTACATAACTAATCTGGTTAATATTAGGGTGATTAGGTTTTCAACACTTACCATTTTTGAAAATATTCTCTTCTGAAAATTGTGGTTCATTCATTGCAAGAAATTTCGAGTACTAATTTTCATTTGGCACTGAATTATAAGTTTAAACGTCACATACACTCCCGCTGATGCTACTACAGGTCTCAGGCCTGCCATTTTTTTCCCCTAGATCAAGCTTCGCGTTTTCTCCGGACGGTGGCACTAGTGAAACTTTTTTTTCGTTCTTGGCGCGGAATCTGAATTCAACAATAATCCAGTCCCGACCGACTCCCGTAGAAGTTTTCGAAATATTTCCACTCCCTTCCGACTCCGTTCCGTTTCAGAGATAATATTCCCAAAGCCAAATGGTTTATTTGACCCAACTCCAACTCCGACCAAAAATGAGGGAGTCCCTTGGCTTTCTATGGAGTTGGAGTTTTCCCAAAGCCTTCGCAGTCCTCTACTAGAGAGGCAGTTGGTGTTCGAATCTCCTACTAATCAGGGCCCATCTACCAGTCAAAGTTCTTTCACTCCGATTTAAAACGTCGAGATTTTAAATCCTAAATATCAGTATTTTTTCGTCTTTTGTCTCGAAATATTTCTTTCGTGTGTTGTCAGCACGCTTAAAACTAGGTTATAGATTACCGCAAAATCACTCCAGTATAGGAACCAGGGTCGTGCTGAGAACCAAAGCTAGAACAAATTTTATATTGAATAAGCTGCTGTCGAACATAGGGAGTTGCCAATCCTGTAAGCCTGAGAAAAATTTCCTCACTAAGTTTTTCACTTCACGAGTTTTAGAGGTTCGGAAAAGTATTGGTCCGACCCTGCCTGGCAGGCTGGGCGTCCCTTCAACCACATTTTTATTTATAAATTATTTCCTTACTAAGTTTTTACTTTCGCGCGTTTTAGAGGTTCGGAAAAGTATTGGTCCGACCCTAGCTGGCAAGCTGGGCCTCCCTTCAACCCCATTTTTAGTTCTAAAATTGTTTTATACTAAATTAAAATATATAAAATTGTTTTTAAATTAACTTTTTTGGCACAAATATTATGAGATTTTTGTAAGTTTTTTCGGTTCCAGCTTCTCTGTTTAATTAACGCTTAGTACGTCATAAACAAAAAGGAATGAGGTTGTTTTTGGCGGTAATATATATCGGGCCTGCCTTCTATTCAGTACGATTTTCTCTGTTCTTTATCTCCACCATCCGTTTCCGTGTCCCGTCTAGCGTTGTTCTTTAGGGCTTATGCAAATTACTTCATTTCTATTGCGTCAAGTTTCAAGAGAACATGACTCGGGGCTAATTCTAAGCGCTTGTTGCATATTGCTAATAGCGTGCAATCAATGAATAATTTTAGTACCCAAACTCATCAATTATCCCACAAATATTAGGTTTGCAACAAAAATATCAAGAAAATTGTTTCAGTTCATAGGACAGAAGTTGATTATTTACTTGTTTCATAATCTATAACCCAAAATCAAGCTAGATTATTTTTATTCATAATTGGAATGATATTTGATATTTAAAAGAAAAAAAAATAACCGTAAAGTATATATGCCGGGGTCACCTTACAATAAATTTAGCTAGCCAAGGCAAAACGTTAATATGGCCGGGGCCATCTTGTTTCATTTCATTCTGTCCTTTTATACTTATCCTACCTTTTGGGAAACTGATAAATTAAATGAATGAAAAGGCACCGAGCACTGGGAATCAATTTTCGCCACGTTAGCGGAATTTTTACTTTTCAACGTTGCGGGATAATGGAAAAATGATAAGCAATTATACTTTTAACTAATTGTAAAGGAGGTGAAGTTTTAATTAAAAAGAACAATAGATCTTAACCGGGTTTGAAAAGTCTTTATCCTTGAGAAAGAAGACACTTAGTAACGTTCTACCTTAAGGGTGAAATCAACAAATTAAGGTGAATACTGTTGAACGGACAAAATTTAACATTTTGAGAGGTTTTTTTTTAAAAAAATTGATAAAAAATCGTTTTAATTTTGAGATATTAAGCTTCATTTTAGACCAAATATTTTGATATTTTAAGGTCAGAAGTTGTAAGTCAAATATTTTGATATTTTAAGGTCAGAGGTTGTAAGTCAAATATTTTGATGGTCACAGGTTGTAAGTCAAATATTTTGATGGTCACAGGTTGTAAGTCAAATATTTTGATATTTTAAGGTCAGAGTTTATAAGACAAATATTTTTTAGTTCAGGGTGGTGAGGGTTTGGGTCAAAGTTTTAGTAATAAATCTGACATTTGGGAATCAATTGTGAACTGAAATTTTATCTATCCAAAGTTTCAAAATCTATGTACACTCAGCCATAATTTAAGTGAACTATTAACCATTAATAATAAAGAACTCCAAAATATTTCGAAATTCGAGATAAAACAAAAATCTACTATTCCAAAGCTCAAAATCAGGACAGACAGACAAAAAAAATCCATTCCCCTCAAAGCAAAAAAAAAATAAAAATAAAAAAATAAATAAAAAAATTTATAAATAAAAAATTGGAAATACTTTTGATTTCTTTTTTATTTTGTTTGACTGTGATTCAGTCAAGCGAATTCGAGGCCAAAAATAAAAGAGATAAATTCGATATAAAATATAAAACTCACACAGACACACGCACATCCACATTCATTGCGAAAACCCGGCCCGGGATATAAAAAAAAGTTAAAAATATGTCTCTTATATATTTTTATAACGAAGCCTTTGGCCATTTCGACCGTAACCATGAATACATTTTAAATTCTCCTATGAATAATGAACAGCAACTACATTTCAAAGCGAATGTCTAGAAGTTGAATTTATAAATTATGAAAAGTATCCCCGAAGGATGGGTAGTTATTTAGTTAATAGACCCATTTGCAATTTTCTATTTATTCTAAATACAAAATTTCATTAAATTTCAATTATCGAGGCTTTATATTTTAGGAATAGCTAGCAAAAATGTAGATGATATTTATTTTACAAGGAATACTTGCGCCCCCATATCTCAAATATTAATTTCTATGCGGGTTTGTGGGCCGGGCTTAAGAACTTACTATCCTTCACGCCAGTGGTACATAATTCTGACGTCATTCTAACTGTGATGTCATTGGTTGGTAGCAACTGCATGTAGGTAAGCAACGCGTAGTGAGATATGTTATTGACGAGGTAAAATTAATAATACATAATGATAAGTCTAGCTCTCCCCACAAAATCCGCCTAGATAGTAGATACGTTGAGAAAATGGCTAAACAATTATTCCTGATATTACATAACCGTAATTTTCTCCTTGTTATGCCCAGAGCCAAAAGAAAGAAAAGCGAGAATGTCACTGTATGTTCTTGAATACAAAAATAGGTTCTTCGTTATGATAATTACAATGAATTTAGAAAGTTCGTCAAAGAGTTATCACTTCATCTAGTATGAATTGATTACCGACACGAATCACAATGCATTTAACTAGCATACGAGGACAAACCAACGGTTTTTAATAACAATTCAATAGCCACGAGATAAATGAGTAAATTCATGCTTTTTCCGCCGTATAACTGAGCTTGTAGAGTTCCGAAAAATGTGGAATGTCATTCATTAAAGTGGATTTTTATCCCTTTCCCTACATGTCCCGGTGGTCGCTACATGGTTTATTTATATAAAAAAAATTTATTCTTTAAGCATTTTCACTATCCATAAATGAGCAGAAAACTTTGTGTCGGCTGTAGCTGGGTTCCCTTTTTGGTGCCCAAAGCGAATAGTAATTAAAAAAAGCTTAACGATTTCTAGATTAGCCAAAATTTTTCCAAGATATTAAAGAAGGAAAAGGCAAGTAACTATATAAAGAGATATGAAATATATGCGGGCTCATGAACGCACGCTGCGGTTTAGAGGGCAGACGGTCGCTTACACTAAGACCCACCATAACTATGCGCATCTGGCGTATTTCAACCCGAAATATCGTAAAGCGCTTACCTTACTTGAAAAAGGGCAAACCTGCAGTATTATTTTACGCGGTCTTCATATTTGAGGAGAAATAAGAGAAATTTTTAAAAAATTCCAGGAATTTTTCGAAAGGATATTTTAGTATGAAAAATGGCTAAGGTTTTATTAAAGATATTAAAAATTTGACTGCTGGAGTGTTTGGTTTGATTTAGAAAAGGTAGGCTTCCAAGAAGTAATAAAACTCGGCAAAATTACCCCGACAGTCACATGGCCGTGTCAAGGATAGGCCATTTTTGCTCTTTGATTGTGACTTTAGTATCGCAATATGAATATTATTATTGCAGGATATAAACCTGAAGTATTAAAATTACTCTTAATAAGGATTATCTTACAGCTGAAGATTTTAGGAAAAACTTTTATTTTATCTTAAACTTCTGAATTTGTACTTGTGAACTTTAATTTACACCATCAAGAAACGAACCGATTCACACCAAAACGTCCTCGACGGCATCGAGAAATGCACCGATTCACACAGAAATGCCCTTAACTGCATCAATAAATGAACCGATTAACACCAAAATGCCCTAAACTGCGTCAAAAATTCACCGATTCACATCAAAATATCCTTAACTACATCAAAAATTGCTCTGATTCACAACAAAATGTCCTAAACTACATCAAGAAACACACCAATTCGCACCAAGATGTCCTAAACTGCATCAAGAAACGAACCGATTCACACCAAGATGTCCTAAACTGCATCAATAAATGAACCGATTCAAACCAAAAATGTCCTTAACCTATAATATTGATTCTTAAGGCAAAGTAACTCATCAATTCAAGTAACCTTATTTGACAACATATGAAACACACACACAGATTGTTAAAACGAGAACACTGTAATTGTGACGATTACTCAATTATAACACAGACATAAGACACGCCTTGTTTATGCATATCAAAATGGATTCAAATTAACTTTAACCACCTCGTAGAGATAAGGTGGTTCTTTCACTCTGATGTGATAGCATCCATGACAATTTCCCGAATCTTCCAATTTTGTCAAAATAATGGAACACTGTTTGATGGTAAACTGATTGTCTTGGTCAACAGCGTCATTGTTGTGAAAACCAAATTCATACTTCAGGTGATCAATTGGCTCTTCCCATTTTACATTTGATTCCAACATCGATTCGTCTGGGTCGTATATCACTTCATTTGATGGAAGAGGCGTTGCAGTTTCGTTTTCCAATTTGACACAATTTAAGTGAATCTCTGAACTAAAATTATCACTCAATTCTGGAATTTCTGGTTCTTTCTTAATTTTTTCAGAGGTGATGGTTGGATATAGGGTATTAAATTCGCCCATTACTGAAATCCCTTGGTTGAAGTTGGAACCGATAGATAGAGGAGTACAATTAGACTCGGTTGCGTTTCTGGGTTCATCGGGATCTGACTCAGAATGAATTTCCAATTCTTTCGACTGAGCAATTTCATTAAGAGAATCGTGGTTTGTATTTGGCCCACTGCGTTCTGGCTGCGAACTTCTTCGTTTGTCGTCTGCCTTTTGTTTTAATGGCAACGCAATATCTGCAACATCAGTTGATCTACTTTCAGACTGAACTTCGCTCGAATCTGAATATTTCGATCCCATGTCTGCTTGATCGGGTTTTCTAGCATTGTCTTTCGCGGAAGCACGTTTCCGCTTGCTTGTCGACTGATCGTATTGGTTTTTCCGTTTTGACGAAACACTTTTTGGAATTTTTCGTTCAATTCCTGATTTTGACGGATGAAGTCTAGCAATGTGATTGTTTAGTACTCGTTTTAATTTGGCTGCGAAATCACAAAAATTACACTTAAAGGGACGCTCGTCACTGTGAGTAACGATGTGTGTCTTTAAATGCCCGCGTGTTCGGGTACGGTAATCGCAAAAATCGCATTTGAAAGCACGCTCATCGTTGTGAGTCGCGACATGGTTCTTCAAATCACCCCGCCTTCGGGCACGATATTCGCAAATATCGCATTTGAAAGGACGCTCATCGTTGTGAGTCGCGACATGATTCTTTAAATTCCAGATAGTTTGGGTACAATATTCACAAATATCGCATTTGAAAGGACGATCTTCACTGTGAGTCGCGACATGTTTCTTTAAATTACCCCGCCTTCGGGCACGATATTCGCAAATATCGCATTTGAAAGGACGCTCATCACTGTGAGTCGCGACATGTAGCTTCAAATACCCGCTAGTATGGGTACGATATTCACAAATATCGCATTTGAATGGACGATCTTCACTGTGAGTCACGACATGTTTCTTTAAATACCAGCTAGTTTTGGTACGATATTCACAAATATCGCATTTGAAAGGACGATCTTCACTGTGTGTCGCGACGTGTTTCTTTAAAACATCCCGCCTTCTGGCACGAAATTCGCAAATATCGCATTTGAATGGACGCTCGTCACTGTGAATTAATTTATGATTCTTTAAGGTTGAGCTTCTCCCTGTCTGGAAACCGCACTGTTCGCACTTGAACTTCATCTTCCCCTAATGAACCAAAAAGTGATTCTTTAATCACAATATTTCAGGAATCCCTTAAGAGTTGAATGTAAATATTTGAAAGGAAAGATGCGTTATTTTATGGGCATATCGGTTTTCAAATGAACATCGAAATGTCTTTTCGATCGAAATCTGCATCCAGTTCCAAATTTTACATCAGTGTACGTGTTGAACTGCAAATACTGAGCGAGCTGAAATAACATAAACATCTTACTAACACGCTGGACATTGACATTTACATTAGTTGACTGAGGTATGTTGGCTATTCATACAGAAATGAGGATATCAGCAGTCAACATTCTATTATGAGTAATCTATCCAGCTCACCATAAGATTGCGAAAAGGAGGGGTCCAATTAATTAGGTAGTCAGCCAAAGAGGAATTTCAAATATGACACTGTCCACGGGTTTTCGCGAATTGGATACCTATTTAAAAATTAATATTCAAATAATCGAAATTAAGCTAAATTTTAAGTTCTAAGATAACGTTTTAATAAGCTTAAAACTTCCAAGTAGTTCCACGCTTTTCCCCTCCAAAAGACGTCACTAATTTACTAAAACACGTTTTTATAACAGAACGCGGAGCAGACGAAACCCCAGAGAGACTTCAAGAACAGGGTCGGAAACAAGTAAATACTTTAATGTAGTATTCTAGACTTCTGGTTCTGCTTAAAATCAGACTTCAACACGGTTGAGACCGTTTTACATTTAAAAAATCTAAACCGGTCAGGTCATCACCGAGACATTATCATAAAAAAGATATTTTGAACTAACATCAATTTCAAGTTTACTTATTTCAAACCGTTCTTTTTCTTGGAAAGGATATACGATATTAACACGATATTTCTCTAAACTCCAGTTTCAAGTTGACGTGTTTTAATCATGTCTTCAAAAGTGAAAATTTGAATATCTGTCACTTCAGGCAATTAATTTTCTACACTTATTTTTTACACTTTCCCGAAATTCCTATCTTTGTCTACAATGACAGTTTTTATTAATAAATTAAGTAATAGATTCAATCATAGAAAAAAGCCCTACATATCCCTGGAAAAACATCAACAAGATAATGTATTAGCATGGATAAAGAATGCGCGTGCGGAAATTTGTTTTCACGCTATAGGATAGGCAACTCCCTATCTCGAACAGTCTGTTACAGCATCGGTTGTCAGCACGCTCAAAACTAGGCCTTTATGTAACCTAGCTTTGCGCGTGCTGACAAGAGACGAATGAAATATTCATGTTCGGGATTTAAAACATCCTCAAGTTTTTTAGCCTCTTGTCAGCACGCGCAAAGCTAGGTTACAGCATAGAGACCTAGCTTTGAGCGTGCTGACAACCGATGTTGTAACAGGGTATGTACGGAATAAGCTGTCGTTCGAGTTAGGGAGTTGCCTATCCTGTATCGTGAAAACAATTTCCTCACGCGCATCCTTTATCCATGGTATTAGTGTCCACATGGAGTAGTGTCAACGTAACGTTAACCCAGAATTCTATAGCTCATGCACCATTTGTCGATTTATTCAGTATATGCTTGATGAAAGGGAAATAGAATAAAAGGCATCGGTATCGTTTGGTGCGTATACATAATCGTGAGTGTTGGGTGGCAAGGAGTGACCCCGCGCCGTGACCGATATTCCTCCCCCCAAAAAACCAGCCCTCGAAAAGAGCGTGGGAAATATTACCAAACTTTACTTTCTCTTCCCAGTCTGGATGCTGGACTGGTGGACTGTGAAGAGGAAAAGGCGCGCAAAAATCGAGGAATAAACATTTTTCCAATACTAAAGTCCCCATCCCATATCATGTCGTATGAAGAATTAGTTCATTTCGGCCAAGAATATTGCGATACGCGTTAACGCAATTGTAATAGTGAAAGTTTTCTTACGCTAAGTTTAGTTAGGGGCGTTTCAGGCGATACAGCTTTTGACTGAACTAGGTGGGTCAAAAAATTGAGTCAGCAAAAATTGGTCTGTGATAAATTTTTAATTTGGTGATTCAACTTCCGTTCAAACGTTCCAATTACTTTATTCAACTCAATTTGACTCATCTAATTGAGTCGAAATGTTGTATCGTCAGACTGAAAGGGCCTTTAGTGGTTTCAGTTGACCAACGTAGTCTGGTTATACAGGGTGTTTCAAAAGGGGTGGTAGGATCGGAAGTATTGTGGGTTCCATGGACGATTTTGAGTCAAAAATGTTCCGTGACATCTTGCCCTAAGGGCCATCGTTTAAAAGATATGATCAGAGTGTTTTACGGATGACTACTTCGTTAATTTAATTCAGTTTCTTACTTATATTTAAAGGGTATGAGAAGCTTCGTTTGAAAAACCTCTGATTTATATAGCAAAAGATAGAATTAATTACTGTGAATTCAGAAATATCAAGCTTTTAATTCTCCGATTTCTAGTTATTTGGCAATATGCATTTGAAAATGCTTCATATGAAATTATTTAAAATCCACTTTTTAAAAGTCTTTAAGAAAGGCTACAACGTTTTCTTGTTTTTGACGTCACGCACGCGAGATGGTGCCACTCTCTCCGCTATCAAAGCATAGACAGAGCACGAGACGGGTATAGCTCGCGCTCGCTCTCGCTTGTATAGGTTTGCCCGTGTGATGTCATAAACCAACCGAACAAGCTGACAAGACAAAATAATTTATATATCGAAGCTGAGTTTTCGTGATTTTCCAATGGATTTTAAAAATAGAAACTTTGGTTCAATTATATTAAAAACTTTATATTTTGAAAGTAGAGACTTGAAAGTGTAATATAATACCACTTTCGTGCTAAAATATGATATGAAATTGTAAATTCCCATACCCTTTAAGGTGGTTATCCGTAAAACATTCCAATCATAACTTGAATACGGTGCCTGGCAACCTCACCTACGAAGGCAAAATGTCATGGAACATTTTAGATTCAAATAGAACCAAACCCACTGTATGCTGTCTTCGGTCCTAACACCATTTTTAGAAAACCCTGTATTTAACTTGAATTAAACAGGCGCGAAACTGACATTAGCGAGCCCCTAAACAGAGGATGTATTTGTTTAAAAGTGAAAGAGTCACGCACCATTAATACTAGAGTTGTGAATAAAATTACCGTAATTTTTGAAAATAAATACAAATTCAAATTTTGAGAAAGTACAGTTAAGGCCTTTTCAGACGATACAGCTTTTTGACTGATTTAGATTAGTAAACTAGAGTTGGGTCGTGTGAACAGAAATTGGACAAGTTAAATCACCAAATTTAAAATTTATCACTGACCAATTTTTGCAAACTCATTCTTTTGACCAGAAGTGAGATGAGACCAGAAGTATTGAGGTAACCAAATTCTTCACTCGGCGAAAGTGAATATTCTTGATAACACAAGAACGGTTGGCCCTCTAGTAGCGGTTTCTGAATTTTCCCTCCAAAACGTGAGACGCTATCTATCTACTATCAATGCTAGAGCCCTTCACTTCTAGTCTCATCTCACTTCTGTTTTGACTAATCTAGTCGAGTCAAAAGTTTTATCGCCTGAAAAGGCCTTAAGTTGTATTCCCAAAGATTGTGAGCTCGAAAAATACTAAAAATCACTGGCGAAAATTTTACTGTTAATGATCACCGACTCACATTTATGGCAGGCACAGTGTTGACCCTAGCGGAAATAAATATGAGCTTCACCACAAAGTAATAAAACTACGCAGGGATAACGGTTTAACCATTAAATACATAAATATTCATGGGGGGACTTAAATAAATTCAGGTTGTTTTTGGATACTCAGGGTTGGTTGGCTCACAACACGAGGAAAGTTCGAAGCGTGAAAAAAGAAAACATTCGAGATAGATTTTCGTCTGTAATAGCAAACACGATCGAGATAAACACATCATGGGCAGTGCATGATGGGACGAGCCCCTCTATCATCATCATTATCGGGGCATCATCACCGACTCACTCCTCTAACCAAAAAAAATGTCTACGATAATTAGCGGAACCTTTAATTGAATTAAAATGATAATAAGACAATTTAAAATGCCGGTCTTGATAACGTGGGTTAGACCAACAACTAAAAATATATACACACGGTACTGGGATGTTTGAAATGAAGGAAGATGATATTTCTCAAAACATTTCCAGTCTTGCAAATATTTTTTTCCCTTTTCTGATCGATTAAAAAGGCTATCTTTCGCATTTCTAGTCGATTAAAAAGGCTATCTTTCGCATTTCTAGTCGATTAAAAAGGCTATCTTTCGCATTTCTAGTCGATTAAAAAGGCTATCTTTCGCATTTCTAGTCGATTAAAAAGGCTATCTTTCGCATTTCTAGTCGATTAAAAAGGCTATCTTTCGCATTTCTAGTCGATTAAAAAGGCTATCTTTCGCATTTCTAGTCGATTAAAAAGGCTATCTTTCGCATTTCTAGTCGATTAAAAAGGCTATCTTTCGCATTTCTAGTCGATTAAAAAGGCTATCTTTCGCATTTCTAGTCGATTAAAAAGGCTATCTTTCGCATTTCTAGTCGATTAAAAAGGCTATCTTTCGCATTTCTAGTCGATTAAACAGGCTATCTTTCGCATTTCTAGTCGATTAAACAGGCTATCTTTCGCATTTCTAGTCGATTAAAAAGGCTATCTTTCGCATTTCTAGTCGATTAAAAAGGCTATCTTTCGCATTTCTAGTCGATTAAAAAGGCTATCTTTCGCATTTCTAGTCGATTAAAAAGGCTATCTTTCGCATTTCTAGTCGATTAAAAAGGCTATCTTTCGCATTTCTAGTCGATTAAAAAGGCTATCTTTCGCATTTCTAGTCGATTAAAAAGGCTATCTTTCGCATTTCTAGTCGATTAAAAAGGCTATCTTTCGCATTTCTAGTCGATTAAAAAGGCTATCTTTCGCATTTCTAGTCGATTAAAAAGGCTATCTTTCGCATTTCTAGTCGATTAAAAAGGCTATCTTTCGCATTTCTAGTCGATTAAAAAGGCTATCTTTCGCATTTCTAGTCGATTAAAAAGGCTATCTTTCGCATTTCTAGTCGATTAAAAAGGCTATCTTTCGCATTTCTAGTCGATTAAAAAGGCTATCTTTCGCATTTCTAGTCGATTAAAAAGGCTATCTTTCGCATTTCTAGTCGATTAAAAAGGCTATCTTTCGCATTTCTAGTCGATTAAAAAGGCTATCTTTCGCATTTCTAGTCGATTAAAAAGGCTATCTTTCGCATTTCTAGTCGATTAAAAAGGCTATCTTTCGCATTTCTAGTCGATTAAAAAGGCTATCTTTCGCATTTCTAGTCGATTAAAAAGGCTATCTTTCGCATTTCTAGTCGATTAAAAAGGCTATCTTTCGCATTTCTAGTCGATTAAAAAGGCTATCTTTCGCATTTCTAGTCGATTAAAAAGGCTATCTTTCGCATTTCTAGTCGATTAAAAAGGCTATCTTTCGCATTTCTAGTCGATTAAAAAGGCTATCTTTCGCATTTCTAGTCGATTAAAAAGGCTATCTTTCGCATTTCTAGTCGATTAAAAAGGCTATCTTTCGCATTTCTAGTCGATTAAAAAGGCTATCTTTCGCATTTCTAGTCGATTAAAAAGGCTATCTTTCGCATTTCTAGTCGATTAAAAAGGCTATCTTT
Organism: Phalangium opilio; assembly: GCF_054372755.1. Lineage (NCBI taxonomy): Eukaryota > Metazoa > Arthropoda > Arachnida > Opiliones > Phalangiidae > Phalangium > Phalangium opilio. The sequence goes on from NW_028324226.1 coordinate 6,147,592, forward strand.
CGCATTTCTAGTCGATTAAAAAGGCTATCTTTCGCATTTCTAGTCGATTAAAAAGGCTATCTTTCGCATTTCTAGTCGATTAAAAAGGCTATCTTTCGCATTTCTAGTCGATTAAAAAGGCTATCTTTCGCATTTCTAGTCGATTAAAAAGGCTATCTTTCGCATTTCTAGTCGATTAAAAAGGCTATCTTTCGCATTTCTAGTCGATTAAAAAGGCTATCTTTCGCATTTCTAGTCGATTAAAAAGGCTATCTTTCGCATTTCTAGTCGATTAAAAAGGCTATTTTTTTAATATCTAGTCGATTAAAAAGGCTATTTTTTAATATCTAGTCGATAAAAAGGCTATTTTTTAATATCTAGTCGATAAAAAGGCTATTTTTTAATATCTAGTCGATAAAAAGGCTATTTTTTAATATCTAGTCGATAAAAAGTCTATTTTTTAATATCTAGTCGATTAAAAAGTCTATTTTTTAATATCTAGTCGATAAAAAGTCTATTTTTTAATATCTAGTCGATTAAAAAGTCTATTTTTTAATATCTAGTCGATTAAAAAGTCTATTTTTTAATATCTAGTCGATTAAAAAGTCTATTTTTTAATATCTAGTCGATAAAAAGTCTATTTTTTAATATCTAGTCGATTAAAAAGTCTATTTTTTAATATCTAGTCGATAAAAAGGCTATTTTTTAATATCTAGTCGATAAAAAGTCTATTTTTTAATATCTAGTCGATTAAAAAGTCTATTTTTTAATATCTAGTCGATAAAAAGTCTATTTTTTAATATCTAGTCGATAAAAAGTCTATTTTTTAATATCTAGTCGATTAAAAAGTCTATTTTTTAATATCTAGTCGATAAAAAGTCTATTTTTTAATATCTAGTCGATTAAAAAGTCTATTTTTTAATATCTAGTCGATTAAAAAGTCTATTTTTTAATATCTAGTCGATTAAAAAGGCTATTTTTTAATATCTAGTCGATTAAAAAGGCTATTTTTTAATATCTAGTCGATTAAAAAGGCTATTTTTTAATATCTAGTCGATTAAAAAGGCTATTTTTTAATATCTAGTCGATTAAAAAGGCTATTTTTTAATATCTAGTCGATTAAAAAGGCTATTTTTTAATATCTAGTCGATTAAAAAGGCTATTTTTTAATATCTAGTCGATTAAAAAGGCTATTTTTAATATCTAGTCGATTAAAAAGGCTATTTTTTAATATCTAGTCGATTAAAAAAGGCTATTTTTTAATATCTAGTCGATTAAAAAAGGCTATTTTTTAATATCTATTCGATTAAAAAAGGCTATTTTTTAATATCTAGTCGATTAAAAAAGGCTATATTTTTAATATCTAGTCGATTAAAAAAGGCTATTTTTTTAATATCTAGTCGATTAAAAAAGGCTATTTTTTTAATATCTAGTCGATTAAAAAAGGCTATTTTTTTAATATCTAGTCGATTAAAAAAGGCTATTTTTCCATTTAAAAATCGATTAGAATGGATATTTTCCCATTAAAAGCTTCAAAATCCGTTTAATTCAAAAACGTTTTTGTATACGCTACTAGGTCGAAAATAATAATACTTGGGAATTTGTAAATTCTTGGCCTCCAAAGAAGAAAGTTTCGTAATGTCTGAAATGACTTTCAAAATCGAAATCAACTCCACGATCTCGAGATTACAAAAGGTCTATTAATAGGTGAATGTCTGCGCACGAGTTTAAGACTGTAGAAACGTTTGCCAAGTGTAAAAAAGAGAGACATCTTAAAAATAAGCAAAATAATAAAACTTCGTGAGCAACAGGATAGAAAAAAAATAATCCCCCTTAGCATTATTTTTCAAGCCGACTAAATCCATCCTTCGGTAACTAAGCCTACTACTCATAGGCCCCTTTTTTCTGCCATTTTCTCAAGAAAAAGAAAGCTTTTATTTGGGGGGGGGAGGGGGTGTTCTTCGGGGAAATCTCATCTTTCCCACTCTCTAGACGTTGATTAATCAGAAGTCGGGTGTACTCGTGTTTGAGAAGTTTCGGTAAAACTTTAAATATATCAGGTCATGCATGACGACCAAAATAGCAAGCTAAAAACAATCCAAAAACACAAATTTCATGCTAAAGATACTCAAGAAATCAAAAGTCACATGCTAAAAATGCTCAAAGAGTACAAGCATGGTCTAAAAATGCTGAAGTAGATAGATGGTTTACAAATGCGCAAGGAGTTAGCCAAGCTCGAGGAGTAGATAAATGGTCTACAAATGCTCAAAGAATAGAGAGCCGATCTAAAAATGCTCAAAGAATAGAGAGCCGATCTAAAAATGCTCAAAGAATAGAGAGCCGATCTAAAAATGCTCAAAGAATAGAGAGCCGATCTAAAAATGCTCAAAGAATAGAGAGCCGATCTAAAAATGCTCAAAGAATAGAGAGCCGATCTAAAAATGCTCAAAAAATATAAAGTGGGTCTAAAAATGCTCAAAAAATATAAAGTGGGTCTAAAAATGCTCAAAAAATATAAAGTGGGTCTAAAAATGCTCAAAAAATATAAAGTGGGTCTAAAAATGCTCAAAAAATATAAAGTGGGTCTAAAAATGCTCAAAAAACAAGAAGTGGGTCTAAAAATGCTCAAAAAACAAGAAGTGGGTCTAAAAATGCTCAAAGAACAGGAAGTGGGTCTAAAAATGCTCAAAGAACAGGAAGTGGGTCTAAAAATGCTCAAAGAACAGGAAGTGGGTCTAAAAATGCTCAAAGAACAGGAAGTGGGTCTAAAAATGCTCAAAGAACAGGAAGTGGGTCTAAAAATGCTCAAAGAACAGGAAGTGGGTCTAAAAATGCTCAAAGAACAGGAAGTGGGTCTAAAAATGCTCAAAGAACAGGAAGTGGGTCTAAAAATGCTCAAAGAACAGGAAGTGGGTCTAAAAATGCTCAAAGAACAGGAAGTGGGTCTAAAAATGCTCAAAGAACAGGAAGTGGGTCTAAAAATGCTCAAAGAACAGGAAGTGGGTTTAAAAATGCTACAAAAACAGGAAGTGGGTCTAAAAATGCTACAAAAACAGGAAGTGGGTCTAAAAATGCTCAAAGAACAGGAAGTGGGTCTAAAAATTCTCAAAGAATAGAAAGCCGGTCTAAAAAAAATATCAAAATCCTACAGGATAAAAATTAATATAAAGGATCCATCTAGAACTACTGGAGGATTCCAAAAGCACAAGCTAAAAAAGCTACATTGTATTTGTGAAATCACCCATATCTACAAAGTAGATTTAACTACTAAGATTAAACTAATTTTGTAATCTGAAGCAAAAGAATTATAGATTCTCACTCGGAAGCCTTTGTAGTTCAATGACGCCGTAAATATTTTGTCTACGCTCAATAACTTCAGTCTAACCGTCGCATCTAGAAACGCAGTGCCAGCGACGTTACCCACGTAGTTACTTAAAATCTCCATGATCTGTTTCATCATCCAGGGAATACGGAAAAAGAAACGATACCAAGAAAAGCGTCTAATTGGCTCTCGCCTGCAAAATAAGATTTACCGCGCCGCTATGAGATTGAGCTACCTTATTTTTTTTTTTTTTTTTTTTTGTCTTGACTGAAAGTGCTAGGCCGCGAATAAGCCCTTTATTCACTGGGACTATTACGAGCTTAAGATTATTTTTTCCACCATAAAAAAAAAGAAAAAAAAAACCACCAGAGGAAATAAGTAAGACGCGCGGCTGATCACATTGTTAACGATGACAGTCAGGTGCCAAGGATAGAATATTCATAGGAAATCATTATATTTTGTCATTTTCTGCGAAAGAAAACTCGATAATTGCTTTGTGGAATTCTGTTTCGAAGCTGGAATCAATCAACAGGGGAAGAAAGCATCCGTGACCAGTTAACGCGGGGAGCGCACATGGTAATGGACCTTTTTGATGTAAAAAAGGGGTAGGCAACCCTCAGTATCGGGACATACAAGGGGGTTGATACATTACCACTCGTCTCTGCGCACTCTCATGATACAAAATGACTATAACGCAGGCGCCAAAAAGCGAGATGGAAGGTGGAGTTTTAACCCAAGTCTTTCCCTCTTAGTTACATGAAATTGGTCTATTTATTAAAAAAAAAAAAAAAAAAAAACATTGTGACTGAATTCGACACCAAACTTCAGAAGATCGAAAACTCACCATCTACTGCATGCTGCACCTAAGCTACGATCACAGTTTTTCAAACGCGTATCGTTTCCTCCAATTTGGTACCATATACGGTATGAACAAAAGTATAGTAGAAGCTTGGAAATAGACAATTTTGTTTTGGCGCCTGAGCTGTAGTATTTTTGTATCATGAGAGTGCGCAGAAACGGCAATGTCTGTCCCAATACCGAGGGTTGCCTACCTCCCCTTTCTTTCACATCGTAAAGGTTTATTTAGAAGTTGCTTGTATATTTACTTTATTCCCTCCTAATATGTGCTTATCCATAATAAATGTCCAAGTAAGGACTTTCAAAACCTGTCTGCTCTTCTTCAATATCCAATTTGGCAATACGAAGCCACCCAATTACTACTATGAGAAGCACTGCTATAGATAGCTTTGTAAAAGGTTTTAACCTATTTTACCTACTGTGACATTAGTAAGCGCTCAAGACAAGAAATTCTCATGTAGGCCTACACGAATATTCAAATATCTGTACTCCGCACCTTGATCTACTCTTGTCTCTTGACATAGCAATAATATCGCATGGTGCAAGTGCGACCTCTTGTTTTAGAAGCAGACACCGCGAGAAATGAAACAGCAAAATGAAAACGGACGTGATAGCTTTAAAAAGGAAAATAAGAATTACTACTTCCATTAACGTTGAGAGAGAGAAAGAGAGAGGTAACGAAACTATATCCTTTCCATGCTCCTCCGAGACCGAGAGATCTACTTGGAAGAAGAGAAGAAGATGGAAAACGAATCCTACCGCCGCTAAAAGAGTAAGAGAATCCGAGAGAGAGAGAGAAACTGAGAAAAAGATATCCTAAAAGAGCAATGCAGGAACTAGAGAAAAACTTTCCAAGTTCGCCGCATGCCCGAGACACTAAGCTATCCTGACGGTAATCTGAGATTTTTACCTATATATCTAGGCCTAAAACTGCATCAGGAGCTCAGCCAGAACTGAGGCTCTTCCGTAGTTCCGACTGTGCGAGGGTACTGAAAAAAATCGGCTTACGGAAATTAAAAAGATAATAAAATTATAGCTCGTAGGATTGGATTTCAAGGAAATAGCATCCCATGTTGTATATAAGGAGTCGGCCATTTCATCTTTGCATTTGGGGTTTCGTCACTGTTATAGAGCGCTTTCAGATGGGATAGTAGTACGTCACACCCTCCAAAGTCTTACCGCTGTTCTGGCAGCCATATTGGGTGGTCTCAGCTTCATTCCTGGTTTAAACCCACCAATATGGCAGCGTAAATTATGTCACGAGACTCGGCTCCTCCTCCAACTGAAAGTTCTCTATTCCCCGCAATACACCTGTGTTATAACGACTAAAGTGTTTATATTTTGGCTTACAATCCTGAAGTATATGCATCTCAGTGTTAAACAGACAGGGGACAATTTGTCACGTGGTACTAGTTAGTAGTCCAATTATTTTGTACCCCAACGTCATTGATACTTAACGCCCAGCCCAAACCGCTTTACCTAGAGAGGTCTGAAATTTTGGAAGGACGTTACTCTTAAGTTGTAGGCATGCACCAAGAAAGACTTTTCAGTCGCCATCTTGAAAAATGGTGGCCAGAAATGTAACAAACCCTCTTTATGTAATAATGTCCATGCATTTCAACATATTTCTATAATATTTAGTACACTGGTGCTCCATATCCAATAGACGGGTCTTTGTTGCTTTTGAAATTCGTTTTGCCACAATATTACCTAATTTCGGGAAGTTTCAGACCCCTTCTAATTCCTTATACTAAGGGATTGGCGACGTATAACTGAGGATTAAAAAATATTTTTTTTATGGTGGGCAATAGCATCATCTAAACGCTACTTTACTCGAAAATTATCTTATACCTTCTCTGTAGGTCTAGAAGAAGAGCGGGGTTTTTTGGCCGAGACCATTTTCATGAAAGTGCGATAGAGTTTCATTTCTTATCGTTGCTTATCTCAAATTTCAAACAGTATGCCCTACGCTAAGTAGAAAGATCTGGGACCATATTCTTCAAGCGTTTTAGACCGTAAAGTTTTCGCAAGAAGCGATATCTAGTTGAGTCAAGTTGACTAGGGAGAAGGTTAAAGATGCCTAAGTATTCGCGCGCCATAGTCCCGGTCCCCCTTTCAAAATACAAGGGGGGACGTAAAAGGAGGCCGGGCTATTTCGCCTCTCCTCAGTCGGAAAATACGTAATTCTCGACATTCTTGTCGCGCTGACGTGAGTTTTCAAGAACCAATGAGATGCTGGTTGTAATTTAGAGGCGGGGATTAACTCCGGACAGGCTACGTTTGGACTGGAGATAAAGTTAGAAATGTGGCGAATTTATACCTTCTCCCTAGTAAGCTAGATATCGCTTCATGGTTTTCGTGAACAATAAAGATTAGATTACGGTACCAATATTAGACATCTTGTACAACCTGACGGATTCGTCCAATAGGGGGTACTTCCCAGTGCTTCACGGAGTAGCCTAACGCGTAGTGTCCATTACGGAAACTTAATTGCTTGTATCTTCTTTAATATTGTACATAGAAACATCATTCCAATTGATATATTTATTATTTTATACGCTCTTTCGATTAAAAAAATAAAAATTCTAGCCATTGGTATCCCTTTAAGAAAGAAACATTCCTCTAAAACCGCACAGGATATAGTAAGATCCCATGGAGATTTGTCATAAACCCACAAACTCAAAGGAACATTCGTCAACCTAAGCCCTTTACATCATTTTCATCCTTTTGGGGAATGTAGAAAATAAGCGAAAAATCCCTTCGAATAGAAGTAAAAAAAATACTGCAAAGCTTTGAAAATAAGCCTTTTTCTACCCTTAAAAACCGTTATCCCCATGGTAGGTATAAAAAGTAGTTCTAGGTAAAAAAAGCACAAAAGTGAGCACTTGTATTATTCCCTTTATACTAAAATGAAAAAGAAGGTATTATCTGCGGCATTACCTATCCGCTCACATTTTTCGATTCCCATCAGCACACCACATTCAATTCCTTCCCTTCCCAGATAGGCCTAGTGCAAAAGGTATCCACCAAGAAATGTTAATGTCCGCGTCCCCCTTATGAGTAGTCAGTCGATCGCCGGAGATTTCACAGAAATTGGGGTTCGCAACCGACCATCAGAGTTAGGGTTACTTTAGTAGATTAGAAGGTTGAGAGGAAAGTATGTACGAAGAAGAATATGTTAATCTGATAGATTTTATGTAATTTCCGTAACTTTCAATGACTTTTTTATAGATAGTTTTCACACATGGAGGATTCATACCATTTACACCAGGAGGGGCCGGGCTATCTGGAGGACTAAAACCAGTCTGCTTTTGTCCTCCAGATAGCCCGGCTTCCTGGTGTAAATGGTATGAATCCTCCATGTGTGAAAACTATTTATACACTTTTAAACCATTTCTTATTTTTCTATTAAATATTGGTATACAAATAAAAATCCTAAAACATCTCAGCTATCAGGCCTAAACTTAGGTACATTTCTCGCGCTCCAAAATCATTAGGCGCATGCGCCTCGCGCACGATTGAAGCTTCCGAAAGTACTTCAACCTTAATCTGTCGTCGGGGGTGTAGTATAGCCTCAATATCAGAAGGAAATGAATCCAAAGAAACAAATTATCTTTCTTAAAAGACGTGTCTCTCTTTCATCTAGCTTCTCTTAAGTTTAAAACAGAGTTTAGGAACGCAATGCACTTAATTCAAATATAGTAATGAAAATTGAGTTAAAAAGGTTCAATTTAGAATAGCCCCCATTGAAACTGTTGATATTGGTTGGTTGAACGAAGAATTAATATAGCCGCTTTGAAATGGTTAGCTTTCAATATAGCCCACAATCCCCTACGAGAACTTTCAAATTTCGAAACCAAAAGAGCCCCCAAAAACGAAACCGTTTGAGAACTTCGTGTAAATTTACCTCTGCGAAAAGTAGGGCCAATTCTAGACTTCTAGGTGGAAATTTTCCGGAAAAAGAAATGCCTAAACCCAACCCGGTCCCGACCGGAATGTAAAAGTCTATAGATCCAATAGAGCTTGGACTAAGGACTCGACCCTTCAAGGTAAGCTTTCAGAGACGCCAGTGCAGCTAAGGCGTATTATCCTACACATTACGTCTCAGGGAATAGTATGAAAGCCGAGGGTGAATATCCTATTACCAGGTGTCCCCGGTTATATGTCCTAAAGAATCCGATGTCTATAAATGGCCTTTTGGGCTATCTATTCCTCTTTCTTATTGGGGCCTTCTATACAACTTCGTATAAAAAGGGGTCGGGCCCTCAACGCCTTTTTTGGAACCAGAAGATACCGAAATAAAAAAAAAATATCACGAGATGGATGTCATTAGGTAACCATGGCCATTCTGGTCTGCAGCCTTGGATTCAGTATATTTTCCATAGTAAGTCGAGGGAAAATTAAAATAATGACGGGATAGGTGAGACGACCTAATTGGCAATTGAGAACAAAATTAAGTCTAAGAATTAACTTTGGTTTGTTTGTTTCTCGTACTGATCAGTATAATTGCAAGATAAAATTTATTTGAACACATAAATGTACTGCTGAACCCAACCTGCGTAAGCTCAAAATTGAAGTCTATAAAAAATGACACGGAAATGGCGTTTATTTTCCAATGTTGCCACAATCGTTACGGGTTCAATTTCCCATATTTTTCAAATACTCTAGGTTTTTCCTGACTATTTCCTGTAATATCTAATGACGTTTCCAAGCCAAAACTTCGCCAATTTTAGCCATTATTTTAATATAAATTTCTTATTGATTTAAATTGTTTAAAAAGAGATTTTCGTTATTGCCAGAAATATTGTCATCTAAAATCAAATTCCCTGAATTTTTCTTCACCACTTTGGGACTTTTCTGAAACATCTTGACTTTTCCCTGATCTTTTGGGGCAATTTTAAAAATTCCACGACATATCCCATGTTTTTTTTCTTGACCTTTGACATTTCTGTATTTATTAAACGGTCTCAAAAAACTGTATTTCTCTTGGGCATATTACAAATAGACTACTTTTCCAAATTCCATCCAGAGTACCAAACCTTAACCAACATTTTTCCTTCGTTCAGTCGTTCTAAATTCAACCTTTACAAATGAAATCGTACAAAATATAAGCTTGCAGGCTATAGTTGTACAGCTCTGGTAGGATGTTTGCTATATGGCCAGACACTTTATAATAGGGTCTCGCTGGGACAAGACACCATGAAGAAAACCCCTTTCTACTTTATATTTCTTTTTTTCTGCTGCGATGCCGAACTGTAATAGGGTTTATTGTGAAAAGCTGCGAAGAAAAGGAGAGAAAATTCGTGGCATTTTTACAGCGTTTTTTGTTGCCCGTTTCCTCTCATCTCCCAGGACTCTTCTTCCATATTACCATAAGTTTATAAGATATGTTCCTTCCATAAGTATGACAGTACATATACTTCGTAATGCTTGAGACTTACAGCTCGAGCTAGTTACTAGAGAACGACAAGCGATTAATTGCCCACACTCTGTTAGTTTTGCAGTTCATCTTCCGATTTAGTCTGTACTAAGCCTTTGTTAACGCCCCACCAGGCGTTGCTTTACGCAAATCTATGACCTACGTCACTTCATGACAAGCTCCAGTTTGTAACCAGTGACAAACTTATTGAACATTATAGAACATATCTTATGAACTGGCGTGTACTATCCAATTCGTCCCATAGTCTCCGTATGGTACGCCAGCGTTGGAAATAGTCAATGGTAGTCAAATACAATCTGAAAGAATGCGGATGTGGTTGCCAGAAAGGAGAATGAGATGGCTAGAAACTAAAGGGACGCCGGTTCAACGCTATATACTGGTTCAACCTAAGACTGGGTCTGAATCTCAGTAAAAATCATATACTATCAGCAAATATAATGGGCCATTTTAAGGATGCAATTGAGGGGATTTTATTTCAAGTGAAGAGTACTGTATTTGTAAAGTGTTGTTTAACATTGGTACAGCCGTTTCCGTTTCAGTTTATACCAGATATCCATAACGACGTAAGAGAGTATAGCCCACCGTATACCGATGAGATTCTCGGTATACGGTGGTCCTGTGAGGAGGAGGGGGGGTCATTTCTTCCCCCTTTTCGTTCTTCTCTCTCTAGGTCGTGCCGTGCCTTAGGGGGAAAATATGGTGGGAAGGAGGGGGGGGCATAACCATTGTCATACCCCCTGGTGGTGGAGGGTGATCTGGTTGATTATTACTATCTGCCAATTGTGTATCGTGCCTGAGGGGGTAGGGGTTGGGAGGAATTGATAACGTCACGTGTCACGTGATGGTGTTCGGGAATTTTGAATTTATTTTTAGTGTATTGGTATGACGTCACGTAATATATTGATGTTGAAGGCATTCAGTGACCATAGTGGTATTATTTAGGCGTATTTTGAGGATATTGTGTACATTTTTTATTATTTTTTTATTAAGGTCTCTATGTATGCTTATGTTATACTAAAGAACTAGTTTTAATTGAGGTATGGTTTACGTAGTTTAAGCTACGATGCGGTTCTACAGTCGGGTGTTCTCCTGTTTTATACTGGTTATTGAGTTACAGGGTTAAAACAATAGTACATTTTAATATCATAAAAAGGGAATTACGGCTGTTTTCACACAATTTGTAGGCTTTTTCTATGGTAGATTCTGGTTGGTTTATGCTATATTAGATATTGTAAGATAGTTTTATGCTATTGGATGCTTATTCTATGGTAGATCCGGGTAGGTTTATGCTATATTAGATCATGAAGGATAGGTTTATGAGAGGCCTAGTCTATGGTAAATGCCGAAAAAGATAGGTTTATGCTATTGTAGGCTTATTTTATGGTAGATAATGGTAGGTTTATGCTATATTAGGTCGTGAAAGATAGGCTTATGCTAGGTTTATTCTTTGGTAAATGCTGAAAAAGATAGGCTTTTGGTATTTTAGACTTATTCTATGTTAGATCCTGGCAGGCTTATGCTGTATTACATTCTTTGGTAATTGCTGCAACAATATACTCTAATGCTATCTTATTCTATGGTAGATCCTAGGCGTTTTTAAAATAGCTTCGTACATGCATTTTATAACTTGATCATTCAAAAGGTTGTAGTGAAATTTCTCGTTCAGTTTTCCTGCCTCAGCCTTTGTTAGAGTGAAGACTCTACCCTCGTTGAATACTATCTCCCCTCCATAACGGTTATTTTTATTTTCAAGTTCAAGTAACGATAATTACCCCTGAGGGTATATTGACTGATGCTTTTTTATTGTCCTTTATTGGCTACCCACCAGGTGGTTAAGGGCCTTAAAAGGGGGCGTGGCTAAACCATTTGTATTATCCATGGATCTGTATTTAGATTGATTTATGACTCACACAAACGTGTTAAGACATTCCATCTGTTTTTTATTTATACGTAACCACGTTCAGACGTTCTATGTTTGATCCTTAAAGATAGTCTTAGGTTATTTTAGGCTTATGCTGTATTAGTTCTTAAAAGATAGGCTTTTGCTAGGTTTATTCTTTGGTAGATGCTGAAAAATATAGTCTTATGCTAGGTTATTCTATGTTACTGGTAAGTTTATGCTATATTAGAGTTTGAAAGATAGGTTTATGCCAATGTAATCTTATTACGACATTCAGTGTCACTTAACTCTAGAGGTATTGTAGGATATTGTGTACATTTAGGGGATAATTTATTGGTAATTCTATAGGCTCAATAGACCCTTTCTACACCCACCCATCCTGTAATGCTATTCTCTGTATGATTTTGAGGTCTCTATGTATGCTTATGTTATACCAAACAACTAGTTTTAATTGAGATATGGTTTACATTGCAAAATACATTTATAAATTTAGCTACGACGCGGTTCTAGGTGTACTCATGTTTTGTATTGTTATTATTTTGGTGTATCTTTAGGATATTGTGTACATTTAGGGTATGCTTTATTGGTAATTCCATAGGTTCAATAAACCCTTTCTTCACACACCCTTCCCGTAATGTTATTCTGTGTATGATTTTGAGGTCTCCATGTATGCTTATGTTTCTCTTATATTAAAGAACCAGTTTTAATTGAGATATGGTTTACATTGAAAAAGATACAAATTAAGTTACGATGATGTTCTAGGTGTACACCTGTTTTGTATTGGTTATTGAGCTACAGGGTTAAAACGATAGCACATTTCAATATCATAAAAGGGGAATTACGGCATTTTTTACTCTAATCGGTAGCCGATAATTAGTTAAAATGAACAAATATTACTAAAAAAAACTCAGAACCTAAGAATTACACTAGTTTGAAAGGATTGGTGAATAAATACATTAATAATTGTCTAAAATACATAGGCTTATGCTATGGTAGATCCTGAAAAATATAGGTTTATGCTATTGCAGGCTTATTCTATGGTAAATCCTGGTAGGTTTATGCTATACTACAGCTTGAAAGATAAGTTTATGCTAATGTAAGCTCATTACGACATTCAGTGCCACTTAACTCTACTACTCTAGAGGTATTGTAGGATATTGTGTACATTTAGGGGATGTTTTATTGGTAATTCTATAGGTTCAGCAGACCCTTTCTACACCCTTCCCATTATGTTATGCTTTGTACGATTTTAAGGTATCTCCATGTATGTTTATGTTGTTCTTATACTGAAGAACCAGTTTTAATTGAGATATGGTTTACATTGAAAAAGGTACAAATTAAGCTACGAGGAGGTTCTAGGTGTGCACCTGTTTTGTATTGGCTAGTAAACGAGTTACAGGGTTATTAGTACATTTTAATATCATAAAAGGGGGATTACGGCATTTTTTACACTATTCCGTAGCCAATAATTAGTTAAAATGATCAAATATTACTAAAAAAACTCAGAACCTTAGGATTACACTAGTTTTGATACGATTTGGTAATAAATATAATACTAATTGACTAAAATTCAAAGGCTTATGCTATTGTAGATCCTGAAAAATATAGGTTTATGCTATTGCAGGCTTACTCTATGGTAAATCCTGGTAGGTTTATGTTATATTAGAGCTTGAAAGATAGGTTTATACTAATGTAAGCTTATTACGACATTCAGTGTCACTTAACTCGAGGGGTATTGTAGGATATTGTGTACATTTAGGGGATGATTTATTGGTAATTCTACTGGTTCAGCAGGCCCTTTCTACACCCACCCATCATGTAGTGCTATTCTCTGTATGATTTTGAGGTCTCCATGTATGCTTATGTTATTCTTATACTAAAGAACTAGTTTTAATTGAGATATGGTTTACATTGAAAATGGTATAAATTTAGCTACGACGCTGTTCTAGGTATATTCATGTTTTGTATTGTTATTAGGTGTATCTTTAGGATATTGTGTACATTTAGGGTGTGATTTATTGGTAATTCCATAGGTTCAATAGACCCTTTTTACACACACCCTTCCTGTAATGTTATTTTTTGTATGATTTTAAGGTCTCCATGTGTGCTTATGTTTCTCTTCTATTAAAGAACCAGTTTTAATTGAGATATGGTTTACATTGCAAAAGGTACAAATTAAGCTACGATGATGTTCTAGGTGTACTCATGTTTTGTATTGTTGTTATTTTGGTGTACATTTGGTGTATGAATTATTGGTAATTCCATAGGCTCAGTAGACCCTTTCTACACTCACCCTTCCCATAATGCTATTCTCTGTATGATTTTGAGGTATGCTTATGCCAGTCTTATACTGAAGAACCAGTTTTAATTGAGATAAGGTTTACGTAGTTTATTGAAATGTGTACAAATTAAGATACGATGATGTTCTAGGTGTACACATGTTTTTGTATTGGCTAGTAAACGAGTTACAGGGTTAAAAGGATAGCATATTTTAATATCATAAAAGGGGAATTACGACATTTTTTACACTAATCGGTAGCCGATAATTAGTTAAAATGAACAAATATTACTAAAAAAACCCAGAACATAAGGATTACACTATCTTTGATACGATTTGGTGAATAAATACAATACTAATTGATTAAAATACAAAGGCTTATGCTACCATAGATCCTGAAAAATATAGGTTTATGCTATTGTAGGCTTATGCTACTATTGATCCTGAAAAATATAGGTTTATGCTATTGTAGGCTTATTCTATGGTAGATCGTGGTAGGTTTATGCTATACTTGTTCTTGAAAGATAGGTTTATGCTAGGTTATTCTATGATACTGGTAGGTTTATGCTATGTTATTCTATGGTAGAGCCTGGTAGGTTTATGCTATGTTATTCTATGGTAGAGCCTGGTAAGTTTATGCTAGGCTTATTCTATAGTAGATCCGGGTAGGTTTATGTTATATTAGGCTCAATCTATGGTAGATCCTGGTAGGCTTATGCTAATGTAAGCTTATGTTAGATCCTGGTGGGCTTATGTTAGGTTATTCTATGATAGATCCTGAAAGAGAAGTTCATGCTAGTTTATTCTAGTTGTATATGCGGAAGAATCGGAGTTTGTATTAGGTTTAGAACATTGAACACTACTAAAATACACATGAATATTGATTAAAATACTAACATTTCCATAATACTATCTTAAAAACCCCAATTTTACCATGCACAAGTGCCTTATTATAAACTAAAGCTGAATTTCATACGAATAATACTAAACTGCAAGGAATTTATATAAAATACATGCAAAAGTTATAGCCGAATACTGGCTAAAATACACATGACTATTGATTAAAATACTGGCATTTATATAACACAAGCTAAAAAAACAACAATTTTACCATGCACAAGTGGATTATTAGAAATTAATACTGAATTTCATACGAACAATACTGAATCACACTTGATTTATATACGATACATGCAAAAGTTATAGCAGAATACTACTAAAATGCACATGAATATTGATTAAAATACTGGCATTTACTTATTACTACCTAAAAAACACCAATTTTACCATGCACAAGTTCCTTATTAGAAATTAATACTGAACTTCATACGAATAATACTAAAGTACACAAGAATATTGACTAAAATATCCATATTGTTATAATGCAAAGTGAAACATACCCTTTTTATGAAGCAAAAGATGCTTTGTATTAACTATCATGCTTCCACAATTCTATTTCATCTCGAAAGTCACTGCCGTACCTGATTTAAATCTATGGTGAATCATCTGTCCATTCGTCATATGTTTTCTATTTAGCACACATTTTAAGGGACATTTTTACCAAAACAAGAATTACATATTACATAAGGTGCATCGGAGGAAACACGTGATTTCTTACTAATCTTGCCAACAACCTTTCTCTCCAGAGTTCGGAAGTGAAATGACTCTCTATAATTTACAAAAGCCCCTTTTGGCCACCCAACAGGTGTGTGTTATATGACATTAAGGGGGAGGAGGGGTCAAACTTGGTTCATAACAAAAGAATTTATCCCCATCTGTTTTTATTTATACGTAAACACGTTCAGACGTGTCTAGATTTTTGAGATGGGGGGGGGGGAGAACGCAGTTCCATTTGATTCCTGGCTATATTATCAATGGAATTTATTTTGTCCTTTCTTTAATTGGACCACCCACCAGGTTTTATGACATTAAAAGTGGGGCGAGGGTAAACATTTATCCCCATCTGTTTTTTAGTTATACGTAAACATGCCCAGGCGTGTCTTAATGGCTTGGGAGGGGGCGTGGTCGAATCATTTGTATTGTTATGAATGGAGAGTGATTTATTGCTTTGTTAATTGGCGAAGGGTGCCAAACATTTAATTGATTCCAGGTGGTTGCCCCGAGGGCATTATCCTGACAAGTCTCAACAAGTTATGTTTTTGTAGCGTTAGCAGAAATCAACAAGTATTATTAGACCGAAACATTAACTATACTATATTTATCAAAATTATCGGCCGTGTAATTAAAAATGTCTGACAAAACGTAAAAAAGTAATATAAGAAGCATCATTCACAACGCATTTCGTGTTAGAAGTAATAATCCATCGAAACGTTTTTGATCATTTGGGTTACGATTGACCGAAACAAAAACGCTAATTTACAATTCCTAAAATCCCATAGGAATACATGCGAAAATGAATAAACCACCGAAACGAAATCAGTCGTGTAGCATACATTTAACCGAAACGAAAAGGGTCATTTGAAAAACATTTAAAATTGTTAAAAACGTTGAGTTAAATTTTAGCTAAATTTATCAAAATTACTCTATGTTTCACCAAAAACACTTTTAATTTGAGCAAAATTTCACACCGATTAAGAATTTGTGATGCATACCTTAACGGTGCATACTCCACAAACTATAAGCCTACACAATCAATCAAATATTGACAAGTTGAGAAAAAGACGAGAGTACGTAAAACCCGGTCCACGCCTTAACACACATAAATCCACCACCAATTCAAATTTCCCGCCAACATCATCATGTGACGGGAAGATGGGTGAAGGACAGTTAGGGGGTGGGGCTCTTACTCCTCTCCCCCATCCCCCCAACCCATTCCTTTTAGTCTATGAGAGTTCCACAAAGTGATGTGCAACTAGCTGAGATGGAGGTGGAGGAGTAAGAGCCCCACCCCCTAACTGTCCTTAACCCATCTTCCCGTCACATGATGATGTTGGCGGGAAATTTGAATTGGTGGTGGATTTATGTGTGTTAAGGCGTGGACCGGGTTTTACGTACTCTCGTCTTTTTCTCAACTTGTCAATATTTGATTGATTGTGTAGGCTTATAGTTTGTGGAGTATGCACCGTTAAGGTATGCATCACAAATTCTTAATCGGTGTGAAATTTTGCTCAAATTAAAAGTGTTTTTGGTGAAACATAGAGTAATTTTGATAAATTTAGCTAAAATTTAACTCAACGTTTTTAACAATTTTAAATGTTTTTCAAATGACCCTTTTCGTTTCGGTTAAATGTATGCTACACGACTGATTTCGTTTCGGTGGTTTATTCATTTTCGCATGTATTCCTATGGGATTTTAGGAATTGTAAATTAGCGTTTTTGTTTCGGTCAATCGTAACCCAAATGATCAAAAACGTTTCGATGGATTATTACTTCTAACACGAAATGCGTTGTGAATGATGCTTCTTATATTACTTTTTTACGTTTTGTCAGACATTTTTAATTACACGGCCGATAATTTTGATAAATATAGTATAGTTAATGTTTCGGTCTAATAATACTTGTTGATTTCTGCTAACGCTACAAAAACATAACTTGTTGAGACTTGTCAGGATAATGCCCTCGGGGCAACCACCTGGAATCAATTAAATGTTTGGCACCCTTCGCCAATTAACAAAGCAATAAATCACTCTCCATTCATAACAATACAAATGATTCGACCACGCCCCCTCCCAAGCCATTAAGACACGCCTGGGCATGTTTACGTATAACTAAAAAACAGATGGGGATAAATGTTTACCCTCGCCCCACTTTTAATGTCATAAAACCTGGTGGGTGGTCCAATTAAAGAAAGGACAAAATAAATTCCATTGATAATATAGCCAGGAATCAAATGGAACTGCGTTCTCCCCCCCCCCATCTCAAAAATCTAGACACGTCTGAACGTGTTTACGTATAAATAAAAACAGATGGGGATAAATTCTTTTGTTATGAACCAAGTTTGACCCCTCCTCCCCCTTAATGTCATATAACACACACCTGTTGGGTGGCCAAAAGGGGCTTTTGTAAATTATAGAGAGTCATTTCACTTCCGAACTCTGGAGAGAAAGGTTGTTGGCAAGATTAGTAAGAAATCACGTGTTTCCTCCGATGCACCTTATGTAATATGTAATTCTTGTTTTGGTAAAAATGTCCCTTAAAATGTGTGCTAAATAGAAAACATATGACGAATGGACAGATGATTCACCATAGATTTAAATCAGGTACGGCAGTGACTTTCGAGATGAAATAGAATTGTGGAAGCATGATAGTTAATACAAAGCATCTTTTGCTTCATAAAAAGGGTATGTTTCACTTTGCATTATAACAATATGGATATTTTAGTCAATATTCTTGTGTACTTTAGTATTATTCGTATGAAGTTCAGTATTAATTTCTAATAAGGAACTTGTGCATGGTAAAATTGGTGTTTTTTAGGTAGTAATAAGTAAATGCCAGTATTTTAATCAATATTCATGTGCATTTTAGTAGTATTCTGCTATAACTTTTGCATGTATCGTATATAAATCAAGTGTGATTCAGTATTGTTCGTATGAAATTCAGTATTAATTTCTAATAATCCACTTGTGCATGGTAAAATTGTTGTTTTTTTAGCTTGTGTTATATAAATGCCAGTATTTTAATCAATAGTCATGTGTATTTTAGCCAGTATTCGGCTATAACTTTTGCATGTATTTTATATAAATTCCTTGCAGTTTAGTATTATTCGTATGAAATTCAGCTTTAGTTTATAATAAGGCACTTGTGCATGGTAAAATTGGGGTTTTTAAGATAGTATTATGGAAATGTTAGTATTTTAATCAATATTCATGTGTATTTTAGTAGTGTTCAATGTTCTAAACCTAATACAAACTCCGATTCTTCCGCATATACAACTAGAATAAACTAGCATGAACTTCTCTTTCAGGATCTATCATAGAATAACCTAACATAAGCCCACCAGGATCTAACATAAGCTTACATTAGCATAAGCCTACCAGGATCTACCATAGATTGAGCCTAATATAACATAAACCTACCCGGATCTACTATAGAATAAGCCTAGCATAAACTTACCAGGCTCTACCATAGAATAACATAGCATAAACCTACCAGGCTCTACCATAGAATAACATAGCATAAACCTACCAGTATCATAGAATAACCTAGCATAAACCTATCTTTCAAGAACAAGTATAGCATAAACCTACCACGATCTACCATAGAATAAGCCTACAATAGCATAAACCTATATTTTTCAGGATCAATAGTAGCATAAGCCTACAATAGCATAAACCTATATTTTTCAGGATCTATGGTAGCATAAGCCTTTGTATTTTAATCAATTAGTATTGTATTTATTCACCAAATCGTATCAAAGATAGTGTAATCCTTATGTTCTGGGTTTTTTTAGTAATATTTGTTCATTTTAACTAATTATCGGCTACCGATTAGTGTAAAAAATGTCGTAATTCCCCTTTTATGATATTAAAATATGCTATCCTTTTAACCCTGTAACTCGTTTACTAGCCAATACAAAAACATGTGTACACCTAGAACATCATCGTATCTTAATTTGTACACATTTCAATAAACTACGTAAACCTTATCTCAATTAAAACTGGTTCTTCAGTATAAGACTGGCATAAGCATACCTCAAAATCATACAGAGAATAGCATTATGGGAAGGGTGAGTGTAGAAAGGGTCTACTGAGCCTATGGAATTACCAATAATTCATACCCCAAATGTACACCAAAATAACAACAATACAAAACATGAGTACACCTAGAACATCATCGTAGCTTAATTTGTACCTTTTGCAATGTAAACCATATCTCAATTAAAACTGGTTCTTTAATAGAAGAGAAACATAAGCACACATGGAGACCTTAAAATCATACAAAAAATAACATTACAGGAAGGGTGTGTGTAAAAAGGGTCTATTGAACCTATGGAATTACCAATAAATCACACCCTAAATGTACACAATATCCTAAAGATACACCTAATAACAATACAAAACATGAATATACCTAGAACAGCGTCGTAGCTAAATTTATACCATTTTCAATGTAAACCATATCTCAATTAAAACTAGTTCTTTAGTATAAGAATAACATAAGCATACATGGAGACCTCAAAATCATACAGAGAATAGCACTACATGATGGGTGGGTGTAGAAAGGGCCTGCTGAACCAGTAGAATTACCAATAAATCATCCCCTAAATGTACACAATATCCTACAATACCCCTCGAGTTAAGTGACACTGAATGTCGTAATAAGCTTACATTAGTATAAACCTATCTTTCAAGCTCTAATATAACATAAACCTACCAGGATTTACCATAGAGTAAGCCTGCAATAGCATAAACCTATATTTTTCAGGATCTACAATAGCATAAGCCTTTGAATTTTAGTCAATTAGTATTATATTTATTACCAAATCGTATCAAAACTAGTGTAATCCTAAGGTTCTGAGTTTTTTTAGTAATATTTGATCATTTTAACTAATTATTGGCTACGGAATAGTGTAAAAAATGCCGTAATCCCCCTTTTATGATATTAAAATGTACTAATAACCCTGTAACTCGTTTACTAGCCAATACAAAACAGGTGCACACCTAGAACCTCCTCGTAGCTTAATTTGTACCTTTTTCAATGTAAACCATATCTCAATTAAAACTGGTTCTTCAGTATAAGAACAACATAAACATACATGGAGATACCTTAAAATCGTACAAAGCATAACATAATGGGAAGGGTGTAGAAAGGGTCTGCTGAACCTATAGAATTACCAATAAAACATCCCCTAAATGTACACAATATCCTACAATACCTCTAGAGTAGTAGAGTTAAGTGGCACTGAATGTCGTAATGAGCTTACATTAGCATAAACTTATCTTTCAAGCTGTAGTATAGCATAAACCTACCAGGATTTACCATAGAATAAGCCTGCAATAGCATAAACCTATATTTTTCAGGATCTACCATAGCATAAGCCTATGTATTTTAGACAATTATTAATGTATTTATTCACCAATCCTTTCAAACTAGTGTAATTCTTAGGTTCTGAGTTTTTTTTAGTAATATTTGTTCATTTTAACTAATTATCGGCTACCGATTAGAGTAAAAAATGCCGTAATTCCCCTTTTATGATATTGAAATGTGCTATCGTTTTAACCCTGTAGCTCAATAACCAATACAAAACAGGTGTACACCTAGAACATCATCGTAACTTAATTTGTATCTTTTTCAATGTAAACCATATCTCAATTAAAACTGGTTCTTTAATATAAGAGAAACATAAGCATACATGGAGACCTCAAAATCATACACAGAATAACATTACGGGAAGGGTGTGTGAAGAAAGGGTTTATTGAACCTATGGAATTACCAATAAAGCATACCCTAAATGTACACAATATCCTAAAGATACACCAAAATAATAACAATACAAAACATGAGTACACCTAGAACCGCGTCGTAGCTAAATTTATAAATGTATTTTGCAATGTAAACCATATCTCAATTAAAACTAGTTGTTTGGTATAACATAAGCATACATAGAGACCTCAAAATCATACAGAGAATAGCATTACAGGATGGGTGGGTGTAGAAAGGGTCTATTGAGCCTATAGAATTACCAATAAATTATCCCCTAAATGTACACAATATCCTACAATACCTCTAGAGTTAAGTGACACTGAATGTCGTAATAAGATTACATTGGCATAAACCTATCTTTCAAACTCTAATATAGCATAAACTTACCAGTAACATAGAATAACCTAGCATAAGACTATATTTTTCAGCATCTACCAAAGAATAAACCTAGCAAAAGCCTATCTTTTAAGAACTAATACAGCATAAGCCTAAAATAACCTAAGACTATCTTTAAGGATCAAACATAGAACGTCTGAACGTGGTTACGTATAAATAAAAAACAGATGGAATGTCTTAACACGTTTGTGTGAGTCATAAATCAATCTAAATACAGATCCATTGATAATACAAATGGTTTAGCCACGCCCCCTTTTAAGGCCCTTAACCACCTGGTGGGTAGCCAATAAAGGACAATAAAAAAGCATCAGTCAATATACCCTCAGGGGTAATTATCGTTACTTGAACTTGAAAATAAAAATAACCGTTATGGAGGGGAGATAGTATTCAACGAGGGTAGAGTCTTCACTCTAACAAAGGCTGAGGCAGGAAAACTGAACGAGAAATTTCACTACAACCTTTTGAATGATCAAGTTATAAAATGCATGTACGAAGCTATTTTAAAAACGCCTAGGATCTACCATAGAATAAGATAGCATTAGAGTATATTGTTGCAGCAATTACCAAAGAATGTAATACAGCATAAGCCTGCCAGGATCTAACATAGAATAAGTCTAAAATACCAAAAGCCTATCTTTTTCAGCATTTACCAAAGAATAAACCTAGCATAAGCCTATCTTTCACGACCTAATATAGCATAAACCTACCATTATCTACCATAAAATAAGCCTACAATAGCATAAACCTATCTTTTTCGGCATTTACCATAGACTAGGCCTCTCATAAACCTATCCTTCATGATCTAATATAGCATAAACCTACCCGGATCTACCATAGAATAAGCATCCAATAGCATAAAACTATCTTACAATATCTAATATAGCATAAACCAACCAGAATCTACCATAGAAAAAGCCTACAAATTGTGTGAAAACAGCCGTAATTCCCTTTTTATGATATTAAAATGTACTATTGTTTTAACCCTGTAACTCAATAACCAGTATAAAACAGGAGAACACCCGACTGTAGAACCGCATCGTAGCTTAAACTACGTAAACCATACCTCAATTAAAACTAGTTCTTTAGTATAACATAAGCATACATAGAGACCTTAATAAAAAATAATAAAAAATGTACACAATATCCTCAAAATACGCCTAAATAATACCACTATGGTCACTGAATGCCTTCAACATCAATATATTACGTGACGTCATACCAATACACTAAAAATAAATTCAAAATTCCCGAACACCATCACGTGACACGTGACGTTATCAATTCCTCCCAACCCCTACCCCCTCAGGCACGATACACAATTGGCAGATAGTAATAATCAACCAGATCACCCTCCACCACCAGGGGGTATGACAATGGTTATGCCCCCCCCCTCCTTCCCACCATATTTTCCCCCTAAGGCACGGCACGACCTAGAGAGAGAAGAACGAAAAGGGGGAAGAAATGACCCCCCCTCCTCCTCACAGGACCACCGTATACCGAGAATCTCATCGGTATACGGTGGGCTATACTCTCTGACGTAATTGAATGGTATTAGAAGCAATTTGGCTTCTCTACTATAAATGTTTTGTAAATAATTACTCGCTTTACGTTACACAAAACCAAACTGAAAACGGGCTAGAAGTACTGCTTCATGAAACGATTTTAAAAATTTGTTACGAAAAATAACCGCGCAATGTGTTGCCGCGATGCAAATCTATGATTTGGAGTCTTCAAAAGCGCTAACAGGAAAGGAGTTAAGATTTTATCGCGCCCTAATTGTATCTCTGCGAAAATGGCAGAGATAAGAATAAAGTTGTTCCTTGAGGTTGAGCAGCGCTTCTCAAAGTTGTGGACCGCGGACCAGTCAGTGTTAGCCCCATAAAGACAGTAATAAAGCAGGGGGAAAATGAGGTAAGACGGAGTTGAAATAATGATGGGCGATCTGCGGCAATGAAAGTCTCCCAGTGTACCTTGCGCACACGCCCCTACCCTTCGGGCTTCGGTAGGCGATTGTTGAGTGCTGCCGCGTGGCGCCATTGTATTTGTATGAGAACTATAGCTTCTATTTTTAAGACACAGGGGGCGTCCCTTACAATTCTGTGCTATACGACCCTACCTAAACGCTGAGGATGCTGGGAGGACTTCGGTGCCGTTCCGTAGGTGGTGGTATAGAAGCAACGTTATACGTATGCGGGTCTCCACTCCATCCCTATCTCCTTCAAGAAAAATTAGGGTTTCGCCATGTTAGAAGACGGAGAGATGCAAAGGAGCTTTTGGTAAACCTTTACTACAAATTATGGACTGTTACAGAACGTTCAAATTGAGATGAACTCCGAATGGATATATCCTTTTATCCTATGCGCGAGAAACTCTTTCATCCCCAGTTCTTTGGTAAAATGGGGAAAAGGTTATAATAGTATGGAGAGCGCGTAGGAAAGAATTCTTTCTCTTTTTCGCTCAGACGGTTTTTATAGGACACTATAGAGTAGTATAGACGGTTCCGCTTCTATTTCCGCGTATAAAAGGGGAAGATTCGATTTTTGAGCCCAATTTTTTAATACCGGTGGACCCTATAGATGACAAATACCTCTCTCTCGGTACCGGCATGTTCGCCGCTTGCTTTAACAGAATATTCTTTCTTACACTCTCACTATCAGCGTGCAAAAAGAGAAAACAGCGAGGAGTGGAAGCTTGAGGAAGTCCTTTTAAGCTTCCGTTTAGTCGTAATTTTTACAGTTCCGGTTTTTTCTAAAACAAATGGGTTTACCCTTCTCAAAAAAGGAGGGGGGGCATAAGTATAGTCTGCACGATTTAGGGTTAAAACGGAACATTGATTGGTATCTGGACAACAAAGACGTAAGACAGGGCTTCAAAGTCACCAGTCCACCAAATTTGGTCAGTCTTGATTGAAGCCATATCTAATGTCTTTGTTGTCAAACACATGACTCAAATGGTAAAAGCATACGTTCATAAGATATGTTCCATAAGTTTGTCACTGGTTACTGAGAGCTTGTCATGAAGTGACGTAGGTCATAGATTCTGGTGAGGCGTTGTCAAAGGATAGTACAGACTAAATAGGAAGATGGACTGCAAAATTAACCGAAAGTAGTCAATTCTCGCTTGTCGTTCTCGAACTAGCTCGAGCTGTAAATCTCTAGCATTAGGGAGTAACGATAGTGTCATACTATGAAACATATCTTACGAACTAATGGTAAAAGCAACGTAAGGAGGTAACCAAATAGAGGCGTCGTGGATAAGTCTAAAATCAAAACCGGTTGTACTTAATTCCCTAAACATCTAAAGTGGCCCAAGTTTTTATAATGCCTTGACAAAGGTGAACTTTCTATTCATTAGCTATATTTTCACTGCTACACGTGAAATGCTTCGTGCAGTGATGGAGTGGGTGGAAAAAAAAGACCTTTTTGCCTGTTTTTCCAACCATTTTTCTGCAATTTTTTATATCTTGTTTTTTTAGAAATAGTGGTGGGAAAGTACTAGGTTGGAACGATTTCTTAGACTTGACTATGATGAAATGGACCTAAACATTCCATTTACGATATATGAGCGTATAACTTGCGACGGTTTTTTGATGTTTATTAATAGTATTGGTCCATTTGAGCGCCGCATAGTTCTCAAGAATCTCGCGGCGTTTTCCGCGGGAAAAATAAAATCAGGTGATTGGCCGCCATTTATGGAGAGAGGGATTTTTTCGCATAGCTAACTCGATCACGTCCGTGAGCGGGTGGGCCGTGGTTTTGGTAACTGATTATCGTCTGCTTCATAATTGAGAGAACTGCAGGGCACAATTATAAAATGGCAGCGTCCTAGCCTTATTCTTTAATTTTTTACTATATTTTGTTCCACGTTTAGGAATTGAGGTTTCCAATTTATTTAAATAGTATTGAAATAAGGCCAATTAAAGTTTCCGTGAACAAAAATTAACCTTTAGGGATGTTCTGTGTCCTTATATGGTATGAATAGCAGCCGACGACAATCAGTCCAAAAAATACTAGGGAAATGTGTCTGGCAGCATTGCACCTCCTAAAATGGCGCTAGGTTTCGCCGCCGAAAATGAGCGACCGCCGTATCGGCGGCGTTACTTCAATATGGACCAGGACTATTGTCTGGCTTAAAGGAAAGAGTCATGTTATAAGATTTACCCTTTATTATTTGAAGGATCGTATAAAATAAGGAATACTTCAAATTGGAACTACGTGTTTATCTACAATATTAAAGAAGATACAAGCAATTAAGTTTCCTTAATGGCACCTACTAAGCACTGGGAAATACTCCCTATTGGATGCCTAGTACCACCTGACGGATTCGTCCAATAGGGATACTCCCAGTGTATTGCGTAGTAGCCTAACGCGTAGTGCCATCCATTACGGAAACTTAATTGCTTGTATCTTCTTTAATATTGTGGATAGAAACATGGTTCCAATTGATGACATCCATTATTTTATATGTACTTTCGATTAAAAAGAAAACATTCTAGCCCAGAGTATAGTACTTTAAGAGTAAAATTAGTTTTATAACGTTAACACTGAAGTTAAATTTAAGATATAATCACATTGAATATGATTAAGTCATTTTAAACATTCTAATCGAGAACTATGCCTATACATTTTAGCAAAAATTAATTGATCAACCCCTCTTATAAAGATAAGTTAATAACTTAATATCCTTTAAAACAAAAAGATACTTAATGAAAGTTTAAATTGTAATGATTGATTTTGAAAACCAGCGTATCATGTATCGTTATATATATATTGAGACCAGCAGATGTTATATACAACTATACATCTCCCTGAACACAAAAATACTATAAATTGATTCAAGCAGTGTAAGTTCACAAGAGGACTAGCTTCCCATGGAGGTCCTCCATGCAGGCTCCGATACGTGTTAATATTCATTTCTATATCCCAAACGCTGTAAAGCATCGTAAAAAAGCGTATAAAACCTTCTGTTTCGGCCGACCCGTAGAGACCCAACAATATTTCATACTGAAAATAGGGCTAACTCCGAGGGAAAGCACCTATCCCGGGAGCTTCATCTGTTACTATATTTTGCGCGGGAAAATCGCGCGGGAAACGAGAGCAGACAGAAATCCCATAAAAAAAAGGCGGGGAAAACCTTTCCTACGATTATTTCTAGATATACGAGCCCCAGAAAACTAAAAACTGTGGTAGCAAGGTTACCCGGGCCCATTTGTCCATGGTAATATGTTAATACAGATAAACCCGCCATTTACGTGAAAAAATAGGTACTGAAGTACTTAGTTTTGAATTCATCGCGTTAGACTGAACAGGTTTTAGGATTTGTAGGGTCCCCGGTATAATCGTGGCCTCTTTATAGTTGGCTACCAAATTTAGTGGGCGCACTGTAGAACGGTGCAGTCCGCCTCCGGGAGTCAATTACTCGTTTCGTTTTCACTGCAATACTCTTCAGCGACCGAAATCGGTCCCAGATGGGAGATTTTCCCTGCCGAACGTACTTGATATTAAAGGGCCTTTGACATTTTTGTAATTGTGGAAACATTCAATTCGAGAGCGTAAGAGAAATTTATACTGTTAAATTTCATGTCTAGTTATTAATTTCAACCTTTATAGAGAAAAATCTACTTGTGTGTTTCATATAAGATAACTTATTATTTATAGTTTTGAAAAAAGTTTTTTTTTTGTTAATTTTGATGTTAAAATGTCCAAAAAGGGAAATTCGAACGAGATCGTTTTACACTCTGAGCTGTACGCAAATAAAACGTTGCTATATGGATTTCACTATAGAAATTGTACAGGGCGAATTTTGGAAATTAGGTTTAAAATGATTTTAAATAATAATGAAAAAGAATGTCAATGGTCAAAAACGGTCAAGTCAAAGCTAAGAAGCCCAAGATATGCATTTAGTGGGGAATTTGGAAATACCATGAAATTAGTGCTGTGCGAGTACTCGATAAGACTCGAGTACTCGATAAGACTCGAGTACTCGATCGAGTATCGAGCCGAGTACTCGACTCGATACTCGATAAGAGATTTTCTGAGACTCGAAAACGTTTCGAGTATCAAACCAAGGCTCGATAAATACTCGAACCTGCTTTTTAAAGGCCTTTAACTCTGAAAATTTGATGTAGTAGCTATAAAAATCCACTAGAAAGTCACGTTTATTGGTTAAAAGACGCATGTTAGTGCTTATTGGGTAGTTTAGATCATAATGCCAGTGTAATGTAGTAGGGTAGTAGCGCCTAGCTGGTTCAATAGTGGAAGTAAAAGTAATAAAATGCAGTTAATAATAGCGTTGACAATTATAATTATATTTTTATTTTATTAATTTATTTCTTCTTCTTTTTTAAGTTCAGCTTAGTAATTTTCGTTTGGGACTTACGCGAAAGATAATAAAGGCTAGTGGCTAAGGTGAGGAATGATATTCCGAAGAAGATATTGAGGAGGAATTAGTTTGTTAAATTGAAAGGGAAGAAGACTAATACTGTCTGGTAAATGTTTGAAGAAGTTGTCGATGATCGAAATTACACTAAATATCTATTATTAGAGCGATAAATTAACAGAAAGTGCTGAAATACTGCAAAACCAATTCCCAATTACTCGATAAATACTCGAAACAAATTTTCTAACTACTCGATACTCGATTCGAGTACTCGAGACTCGGCTCGATACTCGATAAGGGAAAATTTCAATACTCGAGACTCGACTCGAAACCAAAAATTCAAGGCTCGCACAGCCCTACATGAAATAGCGCAAAAACAACGAAAAAATAGGAAAATATTAAATATTAAGTGTCCAGAATCAGTGGATAATAATGATTAATACACAGGGTGTCTCAGAAATTATAGCAGTGTTCTTTAAGCAGTCCTGATACTGAGTCACTTTTCTCACTTAAAATCACTTTTTTTAAATTCGGTCACTAAAAGTCACTTTTTCGAAAATTAGTCACTATTTATCACTTTTTTTAGGTTTCTTGAAATTTATCTTTTAAAATCGGGAACGCGTTCTGTGTACTGTAGGATACCGCCTATATTTCAGTGCATTCCGACGACAATCTAATGGCGTTTTCCTTTGGGTTCTCGCGGAGCGCTCCCATGGAAGAATTAAACTAGGAGATCCTATTCTTCAAAAACAGTCTTTAACGAAGCTGGAAACTACTACTACAATTTTTATTGCTCCTTGGGAGCGCTCCGCGAGGACCCAAAGGAAAACGCTATAAGCGCAAGCCAGGAGGATCCTCCTGGCGCAAGGCTCGTAGAGAGAAAAGGCCTGAGGGAGCTACGGTACTGTTACTGCTGTAGCAGGTGTTTTTTGGGGGGGGGGCAAAGTTAAAATCGTCTGCTATTGTTTGCTTTCGCGCCGAATCCCGAATCTCAATTTCAAAAAGAAATAGACAAGAAAAAATCGAATCTCATAACGTCTTGAAAAAAATGTGATAAAATTTGCACTTCCTATATTATTATTTTAAATAATAACCAATTGCCATAAAAAAGTCATAAAATGTGATTATTAATTGTTATAAATGAGAAATATTGCAGTAACAGCATTATATCAGTATTTTTTCCACTTTGAATAGTTCATTTGCGATATTTTTTAATCACTATTTAGTCACTTTTCAGTTACTATTTTTAATACGGTTAGTCACTTTTTTCACTATTTTTTAGGCTGTAAGTGAGTATCAGGCCTGTTTAAGCGATTTCGAGTCGAAAAGGTAATTTCTATGACATTAGTGCCTATGAAGGTCACCGTTTACAAGTTATGATTGGAGTGTTTTACGGATGACCCCTTACATTTATTAACCATTCATTTCAGTCCTCAATTAAAAACACTCCAATTAAAATTTAAAAACGGTGGCCTTTCGACTCAATATTTCCCCAAAAACACTCCCATAATTTCTGTCAGTGACACTTTAAAGCCATACACTTTTTGGTCTAAACTCCCTCCATTCCCAAAATATCACTTTATGGGTGCTGTTGGGTCGTGCGACTTCAGAGAAAGTTAGGCCTATATGGGTGACGTTTTTATATTCATCTTTCCGATTCGTTATATAGACGGCACGCGTCGAATTTCATATAGTTTATAGTAGCACATCGGGCTAGATTTTCATAAACCCCCCCCCTTCTCCATTTTGAAGTCGAGCTCTTTATATTTAGATGATGTAAGGATTTTAGGGGAGAGAGCGCGTTGGACCCTCTCCGCTGTTGGTTGGGAAACTTGTTTTTAACAATCTAAATCTTTTGTGTGGTCGTCTGCTTTTTAAATATATTGAATAGGGTCAAATTTGAGTGGGATATTCGTGGCACAAAAGAGTCAGACACGAGCGATTTGGTGATGTGGTAAATATGAATTTGTGTACAGATGCTTTGTGGTATAGTTTTGGTGGGAAAATTTAATATAAAAGCATCGTGCATATGCGCTACTATACTTGAAAAGGAGGGATGGTAATTATTCACGGGGTATAGTGGACGGGTTGAATTCATTCGAATTATTTGAAACCATAACATAAGGGTGCTAGTACGATTGAAATTCACTAATACAATGTGTAACGCAGTTCATTATACCACAGTTTCCCCATATGAGTACAAAATGTAACGTAGTTCATCTTACAACAGTTTCCCTTAGACACACAAAACGTGCAAGGTAGTTCATCCTACAATACAGTGTTCGCGTATGCATGAACAAAGTGTAACACAGTTCGTCCTACAACACGGTATTCGCGTATGCAAATGCGAAGTGTAACGCAGTTCACACTACAATACAGTGTTTGCATAAGCAAATATAAAGTGTAACGGACTTAAATACCAGTTTTCCCATAAGCAAGTACAAAACGTAACGTAGTTCATCCTACAACAGTTGCAAAGAGTGCAAGATAGTGTTTACATATGTAAATACGAAGTGTTTTTAAGAAGTTAATCTTATAACACTTTCCCTACAGACAAACAAACAGTGCAAGGTAGTTCATCCTACAGCACAATCTTCGCATATGCAGATATAAGTTCACCCTACAACACAGTGTTTGCAAATGCAAATACGAAGCGTAAAGCAGTTCATCCTACAACAGTTTCCCAATATGCAAATACAAAAGTGTACGGCAGTTCATTCAACAAATTTTCCCATATATATACGAAGTGTAACACAGTCCATCCAAAAATTATTTTCCCATAAACCAACTAATAAACCCTTAAGATGACTTTGCAACGGTCTCCACGTATACCACGAAGTAGTGGTTTCCACACCAATAATTAGTTCATTTTGCAAAAGTCTCCCCGATATATACAAACAAACCCATCAATTAAAAGATAATTGAAATCCTACCGTTATATCTCGCAATTACGGGTCCATCCTCGGTCGGGTCATTCTAGAATTGGGCTTAATAGTTTCATCCTTTGATATTTCCCGAATTAACTGTCCACTATACGAATCCTTTGACATTTTCGAAGTAATTAATAATCCATCATTCTACAAAATAAGAAAGGAACAAAGAAATCATTAACAATCCATTGCCTTTAAAAAAAATTATAGACTCAAACCATTTAACATTAAATAATAATTTAGTATAAATTCATTAAGTAAAATGCCGACAGCTATATAGTGTGGGAAAGACGTATCTCGTTTTATTTGCCATTTAAAGTCGTTAACTCTCTCGGAGCCGCAATCTCTTAATGAGCGTAATTAATCAAGATAATGCTGGGAATGCCTAGACTGAGAGTGCCACGAAAAGATTCTAGAATGCCTTCAAATACCCCAGTTACCCAGCCACAACCATTTTCAAAAGGAATTCCATTCAATCGTTCAAACGTTGGACCACATCCAAAAGGCCATACCATAAGTTCGTAAGATACGTTCCATAAGTTTGTCGCTGGTTACTGAGAGCTTGTCATTTAGTGACGTAGGTTAAACGTCATAGATTCTCGTAAAGTGACGCCTGGTGTGTCGTTGTCAAAGGCTTAGTACAAACTAAATAGGAATATGGACTACAAAACAGAGTGTAGGCAATTCTCACGTTGTTCTCTAGCTCTCATTAAGTCTCTAGCATTACTTGTGTCATACTTATGTAACATGTCTTATAAACCTATGGCTATACATATACTTCGCTATGGCTAACAAATTTTTATCACAGAGCATTTCCAACGGGCTCCACACCTTTGAAAAAAAAGTCTAACCAATCGTGACGTATTCCCTTTCCACAAGTAATTAGTAGGATGAGGTCCTATTCGTTTGCGCCTATATTAAATGGCTGGTTCGTATCAACCTTCGCAGGTTGTTGGGAAAAATGGTTGAAAGTCTTTGACTCTACAGACTAGGTACGTTGATGATGGAATTTGGGTGTTAAGAATGAATCCAAAGAATGCGACCCCCTAAATTCATCGAATTCCCATTTGCGCCTTTTTCACCGTTGGTCGATTTTAAAGGGAGGGTAGAATGTTAAAGCTATTATTTATTTTTCGAACCAAATAAATCCCCTTTTTAATGGTCAGTTAAGTAAAAACTAGAATCATAGTTCGACAGATAATGAAACGTTCCCCCTTGACCGCATAATGGGTACCTTACAAAGGGCAAGGTGACAATTTTTGTTACATATTTGATTGCATTTTAAGTAGATGAGACTGTAAATGTCTACAGGTATAATATTTGAAAACAAAATTTAGAGGCTGAAAAAGGGTTGGTTTAAAAATGCTCAAAATATTGCATTTCAGTGGTTTGGGTGTCAAATTGGATTGATTTTTGGTTCGTGAAATAAGTGTGAAAAATTAAGCATTGGATGAGTTTGGGTGTAAAGTAAGTGCCCAAAAATAGCATTCGATTGGTTCGGGTGTCAAATAAGTACCCAAAAAATTGCATTTGATTGGTTCGGGTGTAAAATAAGTGCCCAAAAAATGCATTCGATTCGTTTGGGTGTAATATAAGTGCCTAAAAAATGCATTTGATTCGTTTGGGTGTAATATAAGTGCCTAAAAAAATGCATTTGATTCGTTTGGGTGTAATATAAGTGCCTAAAAAAATGCATTTGATTCGTTTGGGTGTAATATAAGAGCCCAAAAAATGCATTTAATGGGTTTGGGTGTCAAAAAAGTGCCTAAAAAATTGCATTTAATGGGTTTGGGTGTCAAAAAAGTGCCTAAAAATTGCATTTGATGGGCTTGGGTGTCAAAAAAGTGCCCAAAAGATTGCATTTCATGGGCTTGGGTGTCAAATAAGTGCCTACAAATGGTATTTGATGAGTTTGCGTGCCAAATAAGTGCCCAAAAAATTGCATTTCATGGGCTTGGGTGTCAAATAAGTGCCCAAAAGATTGCATTTCATGGGCTTGGGTGTCAAATAAGTGCCTACAAATGGTATTTGATGAGTTTGCGTGCCAAATAAGTGCCCAAAATTGTATTTAATGGGTTTTTGGGTTGCAAATAAGCGCCAAAAAGATTGCTGTTAGATCGATTAGGGTGTAGAAGATCGAAATGATTTGGTTGCGCAAAAGATGCCATTTGATTGATTTTGAACCCAAAAGATAACACTAATTGTTGTGGTTTAAGTTAAATTAAAAAATTAAAATTGATGGTCAATTAGTGAATATTATCTTAATTAAACAAAACAACTAATTAGTATTAGCAACGGGAGCGAAAAAGAGCTAAGAATGGCCCGCAGCATTTGTTCCCCATGCCAGAAACATAACTAGAAACAGAATCCACCTTTCCTTTAAAATCCAACAACGGAACAGTCAGTACAGCGAACTGACTCATTATTTGATCTAGTGTTTAATTAAAAGTTTCTCTCGACTCGCTTCTTTCTTTCTTTTTTTTTCGAAACGTTAAAAACCTTTATACTTGTTTGGGTGCCTGAACCTTAATCCATTCATTCAACAGTAACGCGCTTTGATCATTCCTCTCTGCCGTTCCGTTAGTTTTAATTAAACGAATCGAAAGTCGTCGGTGAAACAGGAAAAAAAAAAAATGAAGAGGAAGAGCTTAAGATAAATTCATTAAACGCTCTTAATTTTACGGTGCACGACTAATTGCATTTGTATTCCAATTACCGGTTTTTCTTGACAATGGGGAATTGAAAAAGATAAAAAAATATATATAATAAAAACAAAATTCATCAAAGCATCAGTTAGGACAGGTTTTGAAGTACTGTAAAAATGGCTGCATGTACGAATGTTTTGTACATGTTAGGTAACAATGTTTAAGTGTATTTCAAAAGAAAGTTGCACAAATTAGTTCTTGTATAATGTTTTAGAATTGGGTATGGCTTTTACCTCAAGATCAAGCATAAATAGCATAAATTTTCACGTAACGAATAAATCCACCTTATTCCCAATAGCCAGAAGTTAGGCTTATCTCGGGATTCATTAAAGGGAAGAAATTCGCCTGTCGTCTGCTATAGAGCATGTTTCTGACCTTTGTAGCAGACGACAGACTAATTTCTTCCCGTTATTGACCCCCAAGAATTCCGAGATAAGCCTAACTCCCGGCAGTACGGAATAAGGTGGATTCATACGGAGTTTTGTTAACCTTAATTTCTATGAAAGTCGGTTTTTCGATACTATTTGACAGCTTCCTTTTCCGATTTTGATTAATTAAACCGTGTTTCGATATTGGTTTATACAGTAACAGTCCAAGGAAATTTAATTCAAAATGGTCATAAGGCGGGCGAAACTTAATTGAAATTAGAAAATGTTTATTTGTTTAATTCTTGGCGATACCAATTATCTAAGAGACGGCATAACAACTAACCCCTCTGAACCTTTGAACTTAACCTATATAGACACTTCCCTAACGCTGTAGCTGATCTTACATACACCTTATAATATTCTAAAGTTAAGGGTAATATAATACGATAATTTTATAAGACATGTTCCATAAGACACTTCGCAATGCTAGAGACTTACTGAGAGCTAGTTCGAGAACTTAGGGAGAGGGCAAACCCATTCTTGCCACGTCATAGGCTTATATCTCTTACCTCGATTCCATCCCCCTAACGGGGGAATTTCACTATCGCGCCTACAAACGCTCCCCTAGGTAGAGGTATGACGTCGGATGTTCTTTCCCTCCCTGACAAACGCCCTCTCCCTATTGACTACACTCGGTTTTGCGGCTAAATGTGCGCCTGTTTTGGTTATTACCAAGGTTTATCAACTGTACAAATTTCCACCTATTCCAAAATATTACTAAAATAGGTATGTTTTAACCAGAAATTATTGCTAATTACTTTGTTTATTGTAAACGTTTTCACTATATTTTTATTTTATGTAATTTCTACCCTAAAAAAGGCGCACTTTTAGCCACTCGTGGTTTTGCAGCCCATCTTCCCATAATGCATCTCCCTATACTACTAAAAAGTAGACAAGTCGATACTAGCGCCGCCTGGCTACCAGCGCTGGAAAGTGGAAACCCTTGCGGAAAAAATCAAAAATACTGGACATAAGAAAAAACACGTGCTACCGTCGATTTTTTTCCATTAGCGTCGTCTGCTAGATGCAAAACAGGGTTTTTTTTCTTATGTCCAGTATTTTTTATTTTTGACGCGAGGGTTTCCAGCGCTGGTAGCCAGGTGGCGCTAGTATCGACTTGTCTACTTTTTAGTATAGGGAGTTGCACATCCTGTAGAGCGTCGAGTGTTTTTCACGTGCATCCTTCATCCATGCCCCGATTTTATGACTTAACGTTGTCATAAGATCCCCGACATTTAAGTACTACATCAAGAAATGCACAGATTCACACACAAAAATATCTTTAACTGCATCAATAAATGAACCGATTAACACCAAAATGTCCTTAACCTACAATATTGACTCTAAAGGCAAAGTAACTCATCAATTCGAGTAACTTTATTTGAAAACATAGGTAGGAAAAACACGCAGATTGTTGAAATGACATCACTGTAATTGTGACGATTACTCAATTATAACACAGACATAAGACTCGCCTTGTTTATGCATATCAAAATGGATTCAAATGACTGGATTCAAATTAACTTTAACCACCTCGTAGAGATAAGGTGGTTCTTTCACCTTGACGTAATAACATCCAAGATAATTCCCCGAATCTTCCAATTTTGTCAAAATAATGGAACACTGTTTGATGGTAAACTGATTGTCTTGGTCAACAGCGTCATTGTTATGAAAACCAAATTCATACTTCAGGTGATCAATTGGCTCTTCCCATGTTACATATGATTCCAACCTCGATGCGTCGGAATTCGGTCCGTAAATGGCTTCATTTGATGGAAGAGGCGTTGCAGTTTCGTTTTCCAATTTGACACAATTTAAGTCAAACTTTAAACTAAAATTATCGTTCGATAAAGGTTCGGGTTCTTTCTTAATTTTTTCAGAGGTGATGGTTGAACATAAGGTATTAAATCCGCCCAATAATGAAATCCCTTGTTTGAAGTTGGAACCGACAGATTCTGAAAGACTAGAATGAGACTCTGTTGCGTTTCTGGGTTCATCGGGATCTGATTCAGAATGAATTTCCAATTCTTTCGGCTGAGCAATTTCATTAAGAGAATCATGGTTTGTATTTGGCCCACTTCGTTCAGGTTGCGAACTTTGCCGTTTGTCGTCTGCCTTTTGTTTTAATGGGAACGCAATATCTGCAACAGCAGTTGATCTACTTTCAGACTGAACTTCGCTCGAATCTGACAATTTCGATTCAATGTTTCCCTGATTGGGTTTTCTAGCATTATCTTTCGCAGAAGCACGTTTCCGCTTGCTTGTCGACTGATCGTATTGGTTTTTCCGTTTTGACGGAACACTTTTCGTAATTTTTCGTTCAATTAAAGATTTTGATGGATGAAGTCTAGCAATGTGATCTCTTAGTACATTCTTAAACTTGGTTGCGAAATCACAAAAATTACACTTAAAGGGACGCTCGTCACTGTGAGTCACATTGTGTATCTTTAAATTTCCGCGTGTTCGGGCACGATATTCGCAAAAATCGCATTTGAAAGGACGCTCATCACTGTGAGTGGCGACATGTTTCTTCAAATACGAGCTAGTTCGGGTACGATATTCACAAATATCGCATTTGAAAGGACGATCTTCACTGTGAGTCGCGACATGTATCTTTAAAACATCCCGCCTTCGGGCACGAAATTCACAAATATCGCATTTGAAAGGACGCTCGTCACTGTGAATTACTTTATGATTCTTTAAGGTTGAGCTTTTTCCTGTCTGGAAACCGCACTGTTCGCACTTGAACTTCATCTTCCCCTAATGAACCAAAAAGTGATTCTTTAATCACAATATTTCAGGAATCCCTTAAGAGTTGAATGTAAATATTTGAAAGGAAAGATGCGTGATTTTATGGGCATACCGGTTTTCAAATGAACATCGAAATGTCTTTTCGATCGAAATCTGCATCCAGTTCCAAATTTTACATCAGTGTATGTGTTGAACTGCAGATACTGAGCGAGCTGAAATAACATAAACATCTTACCAACACGCTGGATATTTACATTAGTTGACTGAGGTATGTTGGCTATTCATGCAGAAATGAGGATATCACAAAACATTCTAATATGAGTAATCTATCCAGCTTACCATAAGATTGCGAAAAGGAGGGGTCCAATTAATTAGGTAGTCAGCCAAAGAGGAATTTCAAATAAGACACTGTTCAAAAGTCTTCGCGAATGAGGGACCCATTTAATAATTAATATTCAAATAATCGAAATTAACTTAAATTTTAAGTTCTAAGATAACGTTTTAATACGCCTCCAACTGCCAACATAGATAATAAACACCAGGATCAGAAGGTCGGGGGAGAGCTTGCCGCGCTTTGTACAAACTGGGTAGGTTCTACTTCCGGAAACCAGCGCATGCGTACGGCGAGTCATGCACGAAAAACGAGCAGGCAGACCTCGTCTGCGCAGAAGCGGAAGTCAACTGCAGAAGTTTGGCGTGCGCCCCCCCCCGCACAGGCGCGGCAAAGAGAGATACACTACGGAAGGCATACCTTCCGATCCTTGTGTATATTATCTATGCTGCCAACGCACTTTCCCTCTAAAAACACGTTTTTGCAAAAGAACGGTGAGCAGACGAAACCCTTGAGAGACTTCAAGAACAGGGGCGGAAATAAGTAAACACTTTAATGTAGTATCAAGGAGGAGTATCCTCCTTGGTAGTATACGCGCCGAGCGAGCCGAAGCGTTCGCCCTCTAGCGGATTTTAGAAGAACAAATTGGCGGGAAAATGACCGCATCTTTAAATGAAGCCATAGGGTTGTTGTGTAGTTACTTGTAGGAATTATTACTGAATTGCCCAGAAGTTCTAGAATTCATTGTATTAAAAGAAATGAATGAATTAACGCGCTTAGAGAGAAAAAGTAAGTTTTTAGACTTTATCTTATCTAATCCCAACACCCAAATTAAATGTACAAAACTCCTACGAGATGTATATAGGTACAGTTAACCTCAAAAATGTGTCTGTCTGGAAGCACTTGCAAGTTAATTTAATTAACTTACTAATTTGAACACTTAAATACATGGTAATATCAAAAACTTGCTTAGTTACAGAAGTTTCCCTGTTACACTATCCAGAGACTGCGGTATTAACTTCGTTTGGTTTACAAATACCTCTTACTTTAAAAATGTGTTTAGTTTTTATTAGATTTTAGACTTTTCGACGAGTAGAATCCCTAAAATAATTTTGAAAACCTTCTAATGCTAAAAATGCGACGTATTTTATAATTGTAGTGCTTGCCATTTTATACTGCCTATCTACCATTCGCGAACTTCCCGCCAAGAGTTTTCAATTCAGTCCGCTAGAGGCGCTGCGTGTTAGTTAACCTCTAAATCCTCGGCGCGTATTCTCTAGTCCCATACTCCCATTTAGTCTGTACTAAGCCTTTGACAGCGACTCACAAAGCATGGATTTATAAGAGAAGCGTAAGCTTCTATTATAAATCCATGCACAAAGCGTCGTTTTACAAGAATCTATGACATTTCACCTACGTCACTTCATGAAAAGCTCTCAGTAACCAGTGACAAACTTATGGAACATACTAAAAATATGTACATATTAAAAATAATTAGTAATACATTACATCATTTCCAAGAAACAATAGCAGCGAAGTCCGAGCCGATAATTGTTAGCTTCCATTTGCGCACTTTCCACAGGACATAGCCCACTTGATCACGCGCATCACGACGCAAGCTGGCTTGCTGCTACAATTAGTTCAAATCTGCACTCACTGAGTCACTGCGCATGTGTGAAATTATCAACGAACCTCGCAGGCAGACGGGATTTTTTAGTTTGAATATCTGAAATTAAAGGAGAAAAAAATTATCTTTATTTAATTGGCGAAAAAAATGAAAAAAAAAAATATATGGGAACTCAAAAAACCATAATATAAGGTATTTTTTAAATCGTCTTGAAATTGTTACAGGTTTATAAAGCAATAAAATGAAGTCATTTACGGTTTATAGAGGTAAAAGTAAATTATAGGTTAATATGTCTAATAACACGAATAAGGCGGAGTTTAAGTTCATACCAAGAATATTTTGCCCACTAAACTCGAACGTGAACTAAGCAAAAGCCAATACACGCAAACCCCATCAGAATATGAGATTTTGGGAATGAATTTAATAAATTGTTTCATGAAAATTAAGTTCATTGGTGTTGGAAGAAAAGCTAGGCTTTGTTGGATACTTTTGCGCATCTCTTTGCGCTCTCGAGGTGCGCTTTTCCTCTAGTTAGAAGTTACTAGGATGTCCAGCCTCCAGGAGGGTGTGTTGGACAAGGAGTTAGAGTCACTTGGGATTTTGAACATCATAAAATGTGTTCCATAAGTTTGTCACTGCCCCAACTTTTAAAAAAGGTCTATCAGCTCAATATTCTTGATTAGCAGAATAAATTCTTGAAACGGGGAAATAAGGCATGGACGGCGTGCATGCGGTTTTCAGTGTCTTTCCATCCGCCGATTACCAATGATGGATTGAAAAGATTCCCCTCTGATTCTTTATATGATATTATATAAGTCGACGTTTATACATGTATATACCTATATACATACATAGGAAGGCTATATTTCACACGTTGCCTACGAAGACGTTCTAAGTACTGGCTATTTCCTGAAGAAGAGGATCCGAATTGAAAACGGAAAAACCGTAGACTGCAGTTTCCTTCCAGATACCACAACTCAATGGCTAATTATACCGCGTTTGACTTACTATGAATAAGTCGAACATTCAAACACCCAAAGACCAACGAAATGGGATGGATTATGGAGCAATACCGGTGTGGAGGCTTAGTATTTATCACGAAAAGCCCGTTGCGGACAGAGGGAGAGCCATCTCGGGAACGACAAAAAAATACCCTAACTTTGTTACTTGAAATAGACTACTTCGATGTAGCTAAGAGGGAAAGACACGGGGGTAAAACTTTACCTTTCATCTCGATTTCTGGAGCCTGCGCTGTAGCGTTTTTGTATCATGACAGTAAGAAGAGCAAGCAGTGTATAAACCCCCTTGCATGTACCGATACTGAGGGTCGAAAAGGTCTATTACTACTACTATTATTATTATTTTAAACAAGATTAACTGATTTTACTATTATATAA
The DNA here is from genome assembly GCF_054372755.1 of Phalangium opilio. NCBI lineage: Eukaryota > Metazoa > Arthropoda > Arachnida > Opiliones > Phalangiidae > Phalangium > Phalangium opilio. The sequence goes on from NW_028324226.1 coordinate 6,187,695, forward strand.
ATCCTGTTTAAAATTTTATATTAAATTGGCTAATTTGTAGCGTACAGTTTGCTCGTTCAGAGATATTTCTCTTAATTATTCCAATTTGTAGAGCGCTAAAGTCTGTGACCATTTGGGTCCGCGTACAGTTCGACACTAAAAAGCTTCTAATTTTAACTATGTTTTAAACTAGGAACCTTTGACCTTCGTTATAAAAAATTTACAGCTACATTAGTTTCTTTTTTCTCTACTAAAATATATCTAAGTTGACAATGATGAATAAGCTTTAATTTTTTAAGTTTTTTTCGCATAAGGTTTTTTAGAGCAATTTTAAGATTTAAAATTTAGACTAATTTAAAAAAAGAGGAAACCGGCGTATTTTCAACAATTGACCATCACGATGGGGCTTTTCTCAAAATTTTACAATCAATATTATATACAGAGTGTTTCTGATAATGTTCTGCCATAAATTTAGGGGGCTGTTCTTTAGGCGATTTTGAGTCAAAAATATAATTTCTATTCAATTTTGCCGTCCGGTCCACTGTTATCGAAATAAGTTTAGAGTATTTTACGCATGACCCCTTAAATTTAATTAAGAAACTGAAAGACAATGATTCTAATTTAATAAAGGGGTCATCCCTAAAACACTGAAATCTGAACTCAAAAACAGTGGCTGGGTCTGCAAAATGTCATAGAAATTACATTTTGACTCAAATCCCCTTAATTTATGGCAGACTTATCAGAAACACCCTGTACATTTAAGAAAGTGGTTTTTTTTGTTATTTATGCACAGTCATAATTCGAAACCAAATTTCACCAAACTTCACGGTTCATACAGGGATAGATTTAATTTTAGAAGTAGGAATGGAGAACAGGGTAATGTGGGCGCGCGTCAAAGTCCCAGATCCCCTTCCACGGGACGGGGGGGGCGTATGAAAGAAGAGGCAGGTCATAGCGAAAGAGGTAAAAAGGAATTACGTATTTTTCCGTCTCCGTCAGCAACGACATCAAAACGTAGTTTAAGTGAGCCAATAAGATAATTTAAACTTTTCGTCACGTGTTGGAGAGAGAGGCTCTATACCGGGCTATGAGTCGGACTGAAGTAAACACAAACCGTTCTCCATTCCTATTTCTAAAATTAAATCTATCCCTGCTTCATATCAGTTATTTAGGGAACATAAAGGAAGGAACTTTCAATTATGATTAAAAAAAATCATCCACTATACGTGAAGTCGTCACGGTTTAAAGAACTATATAAAACCACAGGTCATATTATCAACACGTATTTTGGACACAAAGTTAAACGTTATTAAAATGAAAAACACGTAGACCAAAGAGTACAGAATATTTGCGCGTCGCAATCATTGTTTGCTTTCCGTAATCGTATCCACGCGGTTTTCATAGAAATTAAATCTAAAACAGCAGCTTGCTAAGAAAAGAAATTGAAATTAAAAACGCTCAAGGAAATATACAAAATAAAGCGGAGACATTATACGTAACGTGGAAATTATTTTCAAAGAAAAGAAGTTGATTAATTCGAAGCTATAAACAGATATTTCATTGCTTAAAGTGCTTCCACGTCAAAATATTTCCCAATTAAAGGCCCGTTCACATTACCCAACTTTAGTCAGCTGACAAAGCCGATCTGACCAGTCAGGCCAGATTGTCAGGCAATATGAACGTTTCACCCAACCGTACCATTGTCAGGTTCAAGCTCGGATTTTAATCGGGTAGGTAGGCGATTGGAGTCGGGCCGACTAAAGTCAGAGAGGGAGAAAACCAATCACAATAAGCCTTGGCTATTACGTCAGGTGACACGTGCTGGTTTTCTTTCAGCTCGAGAGAGAGAACCGAGAGTATCGGCCATTATTTAATTGTCGATGAAAGCCTGAAAAATGATTTCGGGCCTTGGCCATTTTTTAACATGGGTTAATTTTTACGTTTTGATGGTTGTTCCTCATTGAATATTATCAGAAGTAATATAGTAAGGAAGTTTCTGATATTATTGACCTTTATTATGTTCTGAACTGCAGAAATTTAGTGGGAATAGCTTTGATGCTCGTAAAGTAGTTGAATTTATTCGAGAATATGAGTTCATTTATAATCCAAAACAAATCATTCCTATCATTATGTACCGCTTTGTACGTCCTCTTGTGTTTCAAAGGTAGTCGGCCCGACTGGTTGGGTGGTGTGAACGAGTGACCTGACTAGACTAAATTGGGGGACAAGTCGGCCTGACAAGTCTATGATTTGTCAGCTGACTAAAGTTGGGTAATGTGAACGGGCCTTAAGAAAGGGCGAACATTTTATCATATTTTATGGACAAAATCTATTTCCAGTGGCAGTATTTGATAATTTTGGATTTATCGTCTACTGAAAAGCGTAAATAAATTAAAGAAAGAGTTAGGAAGCCAAACCATGCAACCATCTGTCGCTTAGAAATGTATGTCTTGAGAGAAAGGACTAGAATACTGATGACTCGCTATAACTCCCCTTAACAACCACCACCCATTACATGAATGACAAATCTAGAAGAAATTAAACGAATACGGCTCTCGAATTAAAGTGTTTTAGCTTTCCGAAATTAAGCAAATTAAATAGGTATGTAATGTTTTTGACTGTTTAGCATTCCTCGCGCAGCTACGTTTTATTCCTTGAGCATTAACTCAAGTAGTATAGTTTTTACAGGATGCGCAAAATCATCTACGTGTTTTTCTTAATTATACAGGGTGTTTCTAATAAACCTAAGGGACGTTTGCTTAGGGTCAAACTGAGTGGAAAAAGTCAAAGAACATGGGGTTCACAACATTTAATTGCGGACACATGGGGTCTTCAACATGTAGTTGCGCAGATATGGGATCCAAAACATTGGACACTAACACAAGGAAATAGTTACACATGTTGAGTAAGACATATCAGACTTCAAGAACGTTACAGAACCTTTATCTAGCAAATGGGTAGAAATGTGCATAAATTAATGCTCATGTGTGACTTTTTTATGTTCGGGCCAATCAATGTTGTGGACCCCATGTTCTTGACACTTTCCATTCAGTTTGACTTACAGAAAACGCCCTTAATTTATGGCAGACTTATCACAAACATCCCGTATAAGTGTCCTTCTTCTTTCTTGGTAAAGAAACACAGCTAAATTTAGTTTTGTTATAATAACGTGTCTAAGGCTATAAAGTACACATAATTGGCCAGTTGTTTTGTAGACAGTTAACCATATGAAAAAAAGTTCCTTTTGTTTCAACGCACCTTTAAAAAATGTAATACAGGGAGCTCGAGGCTAAAGGATGGAGATTGAATTCTGAATATATTTTTTCGGCATGCAACCAAAAAGTCGAAATTTATGGATGAGGGAAAAAATTTGGGAAGCAATTTAGGCATTACCCCTTTTACGTTTCTTTCTCTTTTAAGGTAGCGATTCCAGGGAACGCTTCATTAGACACTCCAAAACATTTTTTTTGGCAGAGAAAGAGAATAAAGCGCTCTCATTATATATCGAGCTATAGACTTAAGCTCGTTCATCCAAGAGCCAACCGCATCAAATAAAAAGAATATATATATTTTCATAAGTTTATCATGCCTCTAAGTACACAACTATGGGTTAAAACTGGGCATCTTCCGCAGGCTACTGTAACGTCAGAACTCGTATAGCGCTAAGATCCGAAGAGTGAAAATTTTGAAATTTCTGTCGCGGTGCAGCCACCAAGCGGTCGAGACGATTATTAAATGGGTCACGTGAAAACAAATCATCCAATGGAATAAAGGAGATTTTTACTTTTCGTATAGGCAGGCATTGGGGAGGGGGAACGAATTTTACTTAAGCAACCCCAAATCCCTCTCTCTCTCGTGTGATAGAGGCGGTTTCAGTCCTGAAACATTCTAAAAGAGATAAAAGAAACGCTAGGCTAGGCAGACCAATTTTGTATTGAAGTTGAGGTGATAAATGATACGGAGAGAGTATAGGGTTTCATTGAAGGGAGCCAGACAAACACTATTGCCATAGGAGTAGCAGCCATTTCTCTACTTAGAGGCATGATAAACTTATGATATTTTCTAGCTTGGTAAATGGACTTCAACCAACGAGATTAAGTAAAGATTTGGCAATGCCGAGTATTTTTGATAGAAAAAAAAAGAAAGTAAAGGGGGCGCCGTGCCAGCGCAAATGATTTCTTGATGCGAGTTCAAATACATTATTTACAAAGAAAAAGAAGAAAATCTTTATATTTTTATTTTTTTCTGCAGTGTAAGAATTTAGGAGTCTCGTTTCCATTCTTGCATACTTTAAATTCCACTTAATTTTAGATCCATTAATTCTAAATAATTCCTGGAAACTTTTTTCTGCTATACATTGGTGTTTAACGGGGTGGAAACGTAAAAAACATAACATTATACCTTAAAAGAACCTCCGTTTTCTAATTATAAAAGATAAAATATTAAAAACAATAAATGATCTCTCATAAAAAATTAATTAGCATTTAATTAGTCTGAAAAATTAAGCTACTGCACAATCCTCCATTGCTTTATTGGCGTCTGCTAAATTGAACCACTTACCACTACGGGAGTAACTGGATTGGTTGAATTTCTCACAGGCTGAGAGAGGTAAGGGTAAATGGTTCAATTTAGCAGACGCCAATAAACTAATGGCGGATGGCGCGGTAGCCTTAATTTTTAAGACTAATTAAATGCTAATTATTTTGTACTAAGAATAATTAAATATTTAATTCCTTTTATATTTAGAAAAAGGCCGTTATTTTAAGGTATAATCTTATGTTACCTGAACGATTTCCTTTTTAAGTAATTAACCGAGTAAATTAATTACTTGAAAAATTAAAATAACCCTTTTATCAATATTTAATAGTAATTTTAGTATACATTATTAATTGTATTCCCAAAAGGTTCCGCGCGCCTAAAATGATTTTTAAGTTTTCTAGAGTAACCATGCTCTTTAATTTAAACTTTAATAAAGTTAAGTTTTAAATCCCACCAGAACTTAATTCTATATAAAAGAGAAAAGAAGGGATTTATAGATATAGAAATATGTCTTAAAGATAGAAGTGCTTGACCTATTACGACAACCTCTAGTTGAAGTTCTCTCTCTCTCTCTAAAAGAAAAGAAACCGAAAGGAAGGAAAGACTGTTGTCGGTTCCCCAGAACGCCTTAAGGGCTTAATAGTGCGGCGGCATCTTCCTTCCCCCCCTCGCCCCTCCCCTCCTCATCTTCTCATTGATTGGTTTAAGGGCGGCAGATGCCATCGAATCATTCCCCTAGAGGCATTCTTTTTCAAAAGAAGATTTCATATTTCATACAATAGCTCAAAAGGAAACAAGATGCCCATGCTCTAAAATGTGTTTCAACAAAATATTGCGTAATATGAAATTTTCTTCGCTATGGCAAGACTAATCTGGTTTATTTGGTCTTTGTGTCAATACTATGACAGTTATCGCACTACGAAGCACTAAATAAAGGCACAACCCTCAATTAAGATTACGACTATCATAAGTTTATAAGATATGTTCCTTCCATAAGTATGACATTTCCTATGCATGGTAATGCTAGAGACTTAAGACGCGAGAATTGACTACACTCGGCTAATTTTGCAGTCCATCTTCCTATTTAGTCTCATCAGGCGTCGCTTTACGAGAATCTATGACGATTCACATATGTGACTACATGACAAGCTCTCAGTAACTATAGTGAAAAACTTATGGAACGTGTCTTATAAACCTATGCTAGTAGCAAAGGTTCAAAACGTTGCCACTATAAAGTTTCTGGTGTAATAAATAGAACTTATCCCGTTCGGATGTTTTGGTTACTATTCTTGGCCACCATCTTACAAGATGGCCGCCAACCACGCATCACTTGTATAAGTCCTTCACTGCGAGCTAGTTTGAGAACGACAAGCCAGAATTGAATACGTTCGGTTAATTTTGCAGTCCGTCTTCCTATTTAGTCTGTACTAAGCCTTTGACATCGCCTCACCAGGCGTCGCTTTAGCTCGAATCTATGACGTTTCACGTACGTCACTTCATGACAAGCTCTCAGTACTACTACAAGCAACTTATAGCAAAACCTACTTAATATAAAATTATTTTGATGAAGCTAAAGAAGAGACAGATTTTCCATCAGAAGGAGAAAAGAAATTTCATTGTTTGGAAGTAAAAAAAAAAGGAAAAACAGTTTCTCGAGAGAAAGATAGGAGGTAACCCTAAAATGAAGTCTTCAATTTAAAAAAAACCGGCAAGAAGAAAGCTATCGTCTCGCACTGTTCTCGCGTGCATTCGTGGTCTTTTCGAATCATCCGAGTCTCTTGGCGTTTCTTCCGGCCAATGCGTGTGTGACCCCAATCCCATCCCATCCTAGTCCACTTCAGCTAGCCAGCATCTAGTATCTACGACTGACTATCTCAATAACCGCTAAAAACGAAAGTGGCTGGCGTCATTGGAGCGCTAAAATTGTCCATCCATCATTTCGAAAACCAAATTGGCAGACATCCGCTCCGCCTAATGAAAAACCCCTAATTACAGTTTGACTTTCTCTTAACCCGATGCTAGCTTAGAATCCAAAAAAAAAAAATTGCTTGACTATGCGAGAATGTTTGAAACTAATCTTTTCGAATGATGACGTGTAGATATACTTAGGCCTACTTTTTAGTGTTTCAGTGAAATTTTTTCACTCGGAAAATATGTTATTAGTCAGAATATAACTTTATAAGATACCTTTCATAAGTATGACACTAAATATACTTCAAAATGCTTGCGACTTACCGAGAGCTATTTCGAGAACGACAAGCGAGAATTGCTTGCACTCGGTTAGTTTTGAAGTCCATCTTCCTATTTTGTCTCTTTGGGAGTCCGTATCTCCTCTAAATAAATGTTGCAGACCGTAAAATCTTTGACACTTTAAATCCAGTTTTGACCCAAATTACATACCCTTTAATTTATGGCAGGCTAATCAGAAACACCCTGTATTGAAATATACGTATTGAAAATACAGCGGCATTTCTTAGGGTCTATTTACACTATCGCGAAAGTGGCTAAATTCAACTGAGACTTTCATTTGAGAGAGCCCGTCATCCTCAACTACTTCAAACTTGCTTTGGAAAACCAGCTAGCTACCCCATAAGATTTTTTTTTCGAGCAACTTTTTTTATTTCAATGAATCTTATTTTTTTGTCACCCTTTTCTTGATTTTTTTCTTTTTAAAAGTAAAATATGTCAGTCGTAAGTTTTTGAGATGTTATATTACTTCTTGTTTCATGCTTAGCGACATAACGGACAGCTTAAGTACACAAGGTCCGTGAAAAGCCAATCCCATCCTATTTAGAAACCTAACAGCTACGCCTTGGGCTACAGTCGATAACATAGAGGACGCATATTGTACATAAAGGGTAAACAAGATCGATCTGAACTTTTATCGGAAGTCTATTAACGCAAAGATATTAAATTACTTCCCTTTCACGGTTCACTTTAGCACGTTGGTACAACCAGAAGGGGGTAATAGTAGAAGGATGCCACTCTGTATCCTCTTAATACTAGTTATGTAACATGATTCTTCCCAGGCTTACACCGTTTTTGTCTGCTCTCCTGCTCATCAAACTAAGTTCAGATGGGCATCGCACCGTGGGGGTGAATTATATAACTGTTTGATACTAAATCCCCAGCAATTAACCCACAAACCTTGATTGTCTTGACGTGGGACAAAAATCCACCAGCGCACGCGCCTTGGCAAATAGTTAAGCGCTAATAGAGTAATGACGAGGGAACTATTCATCGCGTACGTGATTCGGTTTAGTAACCTTGCTATAAATGTTGGGAAGAATCATGTTACAATTACCCCGCTTTGTGGCACACTTCTCTCGAAGAGAAGTATTATGTACTTCTGGTACAACCCAAAAAGCTTATTTGCAAATTACACCACAATATTTTCAAAACTTAATAATTACGTGTTAATCTACTTTCGCTTTTAACGAAAAGAGCAGCCCTGGATGTTGGGCCTGAAATGTTCGGAGTTACTCGGTTCAGAATCTGGTAATAGAGAGAAGGGTCTACAGTGTAGCGACACGAGCGCCTCTAAGTGTTCGTTTTCTACAGAATCGACACCACTCCAAATATCTTTTTCTTTGCATTGCTACACTAGTATTTTTTTTAAGATCACAGACTACTAAAGGAAAAGGACAAATATACTTCTTCTTCCAGGACACTATAGAGGTGACGCGAGGAATTCTTGTGGTACCACTATGATGTGGAAAAAGATACTATCCTTTTACTGGCGTCAGCATGGTTGTACCATATTAATTTGTTGACGTCAATAGGGCCCAAACGTTGCAAGTTTATAAATCATCCTAATTTCGCCAAGTTTCATATTAACACAGTATGGAAAAGGCGATAAGAATTATAAGTGTCAGCTTTATAGTTTACTGGTACTATTTAACTATATAAAACCTAAGGCTGGGGAAGTTGTATCTTGAAGGAGAGAGGTGAAATAGAGTAGAAATGTTCTTGGGCCTTGTGAGGCATGAAAGACTCCCAGAGTACCTCGCGTACGTCCCTACCTTTGGTTTGGGATTATTAAGTGCTGAGGCATAGCGCCATTTAAAAATTTAAGCTAGTTCTCATGAATTCTCTTTTTAAGACACAGGGGGAATTGTTGACGTTTTCGAACCAACAACTATAGTCACTCAGGATGCTGGGAGGACTTCGTTGCAGAGGCTTCGTTATAGGCACGGAGATTACTACTCCATGTAAACTTTCCTTCAAGGTTGTAGTTGCGTCTCAAGTACAATTTAATACAAAAATCTAACGCAGTCATACACACACATTGAAGTTATGTTTTCAATATCAAAAGCTAATAAAGATAAGAGCCAAAAACCATACCAAGTTTACTAATTTCACAGCCATTAATCAGGTTTGAAGTAAACCTCTTTTGATTAAGTACTTATTTCCATGGTGCTCATCAGTTTCAATGGCTAATTTCTCACTTTTCCTTTTTTTCGAGTTAGGAGCCTAATACTGTTAGGGCCACGACTAACGGGAATTAAATAGTCCCAGTCTTTCAACGTATGATAAGCTTGAGGCTTAGTAGGCTTCCGCGATGAAAAAAAAATGCAAACATAACATCCCTTATAAATAAATCCCCCATCGTTTGATCGCTGGCCATTCTGAAAGAGCTCGAGTCGGCGGCCGCTTGAAGATGGCCAAAGAAATGTAGGCTTTTATGGTGGGCATCTCTTTTGTACGAGACTAGGGAATACGTAAAAAAGAGCCGTGTGCCTTCACCCTTCTTAAAGGGGAAGTCTCATCAAATTGGACTCCTTTTGGTTTCAATTGCGATCGATAACGTGAAAGAAAAATCACTCCACAAGTAGAAAACAATTCTAGGGTTTGATACTTTCCTATTTATGAGTAAATTTTGTTCGTTCTAATTGGTATCGTTAGAGAACTATGCGAGTTGGTGTTAGTCAAGAAATAGAAAATGCCTCTCGCTGTAAGCTTGGGCAAAGCAAAGTTTGCCTATGAATATTACATTGCCTCTGTATCCCCACCTCAGGCAGCGAAGTAATCCCAGTATCCTCACTCCTCAGCATTTAGGTAGGGTTGTACAGTAAGAAATCGTAAAGAGCGCCCCCTCTGTCTTAAAAATATAAGCTAGTTCTCATTCAAATACAATGGCACCACGCGGCAACACTTAACATTCACCTACCAAAGGGTAGGGGCGCGCGCAAGGTATACTGGGAGAGTTTCACTACCATCATAATTTCCCTGACCTAAAATCATTTCTCCCTGGTCGGAGCAGAGTCCAGTTTTGTCTACCATAACCATTGACCTTAGCAAGTAAAAATCTTTGGTAAGACTTGTTCTTTAAGGAGCTTATATGAGAGATAGTGGAGGCATCCTTTTTGCTCGCGGATAACCTTATCGACTGACTTCTGAAGAAATAACGAAACGTAAGCGGTCATTTCCCTTGAAGGAAGTCAAGAGAGATGAGAGAGGGACGGAAGACTAAAGGAAAGGAAGGAGAAAAAAAGTCTTAGGTTTCTCTCTCTCTCTCTCTCTTTCTTTCCTTCTCCGAGATGCAGCTCCAAAAAACCGCCTGCCTTAGCTTCTTACTTCTTTCCATTCCAGACCAACGATTTAGAAATTAATTAAGCCATATTTTATCGCGGTAAGAGAACTTCAAAGGAAGAGAGAAAAGTCAGGTGGTACTTAATTCTTCAATCACTTGACCGTTGTGAGGGTATAAACGAAATAAACCTCATTAATATTTAAACGTTATTGAAAATTATATAGATCTTATTTATTAAGGTATTTAAAGTGATTTTTTCGTTCAATATAAGATTACTTAATGCCTAGTCTATCATGACTTGTTAAGCCTAATTTACCTGGTAAATTAGACTTAACCACTCTTGGGAAATTAGACTTAACCACTTATGGGAAATTAGACTTAACCACTCATGGGAAATTAGACTTAACCACTCATGGGAAATTAGACTTAACCACTCATGGGAAATTTGACTTAACCACTCATGGTAAATTTTACCATGAGTGGTTAAGTCAAATTTCCCCATGAGTGGTTAAGTCAAATTTCCCCATGAGTGGTTAAGTCAAATTTCCCCTATGAGTGGTTAAGTCAAATTTCCCCATGAGTGGTTAAGCTTATTCCAATGAGTTGTTAAGCATAACTTCAGATGAGCTGTTAAGCCCAATTTCCCACGAGTTGTTAAGCCCAATTTCCCACGAGTTGTTAAAAGTCCAATTTCCCATCAGTTGTTAAGCCCAATTTCCCATGAGCTGTCAAGCCCAAAGCCCAATTTCCCATGAGCTGTCAAGCCCAAAGCCCAATTTCCCATGAGCTGTCAAGCCCAAAGCCCAATTTCCCATGAGCTGTCAAGCCCAATTTCCCATGAGCTGTCAAGCCCAATTTCCCATGAGCTGTCAAGCCCAATTTCCCATGAGCTGTCAAGCCCAATTTCCAATAGGTTGTTAAGCCCAATTTCCAATAGGTTGTTAAGCCCAATTTCCAATAGGTTGTTAAGCCCAATTTCCAATAGGTTGTTAAGCCCAGTTTCCAATAGGTTGTTAAGCCCAATTTCCAATAGGTTGTTAAGCCCAATTTCCAATAGGTTGTTAAGCCCAATTTCCAATAGGTTGTTAAGCCCAATTTCCAATAGGTTGTTAAGCCCAATTTAAAATAGGTTGTTAAGCCCAATTTCCAATAGGTTGTTAAGCCCAATTTCCAATAGGTTGTTAAGCCCAATTTCCCATGAGTTAAGCCTAATTTTCCAATTTCCTCCGTGAATTTATTTTACTGTAGTTTCATCAACAAATATTTAAGTAAGCTTTTGAGCACAATAAAAACAACTTGTTTACAATCCTCACGCTTGACTCAAACCCACGTATCAATAATTCAGAATCGCGATTAAAACTGCTTTACATGTTGATTCACAACACCTTTGAAAGCCATTCGTAACTTAAAGAAACTAGAAAAGAAGAGAATAGCTGATGGGTGGCAGGCAGTTAGCGGTGGTTAAAAGAGTTTAAGAGGGCAACCGAGTAATTAAAAGGCGAAAACCACCGGGGGGAATTGAAAAGTTTAAGAAAGAGAAAGCGAGAGAGAGAGATAAATAACTCTTACTCTTGGTCAGTGCGCGACCTCTACAAAAGTATTCTTCCATCAGCCATATAGTTAGTACTTCCTGCTCTAGCCAGAGCAGAGCCGCGCGCTGCTTCAACCGAATCTAGAAGACTTTCCTACAATTCCTTAAGTTTTAACACAAAGGCAAACAAATTCGTCCGGCAAAATTTATTCACCCTAACTTCGGAAGTATAAGCTTTCCAACTCAGTCCAGGTTTTAGGCTGCCAAGCAAAACTACAGTGTGGAAGAGATCAACACTTCCTCTGACTCAAAATTGAGATAACACTCAACTGCAGCATGGAACTGCTTAAATACTGCCTTATTAAACATTTGAGATAGTGACCGTGTATTTGTTCGCATATATTTGTTCTTAATGCACAGTGACAATTTGTTTATTTCCAAATTTGAACCAACTGCGTGGTTGATACAAGAAGCGATATCTAGTTTATTAGGGAGAAGGTTAAATTCGCCACATTTCTAGCTTTATCTCCAGTCCAAACGTAGGTCCGGAATTACTCCACGCCTCTAAATTACAACCAGCATCTCATTGGTTCTTGAAAACTTACGTCACCGCGACGCGAAGGACGAAAATTGCCTATTTTCCGACTGAGCAGAGGCGAAGTAGCCCGGCCTCCTGTTACGTCCCCCTTCATATTTTAAAAGGGGGACTGGGACTATGGCGCGCGAATACTTACGCATCTTATGCTTTCTCCCTAGTAAACTAGATATCGCTTTTTTGGTTGATATCAGTACAACAAGGTGAAGGTTCATTAGAAGTTGGGACGGAGGCGAACCCCTAGCCAAAGCCTCATCAGGGGGTTTAGCAACTAGAATGTTTTTAAACAGTCAATTATAGGAAGTTTAAACTGACAAGCGTTGTCTCTTATCATCATAAGTTTATAAGATATGCTCCATAAGTATGACACTACCTATACTTCGTAGTGTTAGAGACAAGTGAGAATTGGCTATACTCGATTAGTTTTGCAGTCCATCTTCCTAAATAGTCTGTACTAAGATTTTGGCAGCGCCTCAACAGACGTCGCTTTACGAGAATCTATGACCTAAGTCACTTCATGACAAGCTCTCATAAACTAGTGACAAACTTACGGAACATATCTTATAAACTTAGGTTATTATATATTATCCTTAATTATTATAATTAATAACAACCGGTAAAATCAAAGATGTTGGGATTTTTATGATTTCAAGATAAACTATAGTGTTGTTGTGACCCCTTCCACGCTGGTTCTAAGTTTTCGAAGGAAGTCCTTTCCGGGTCCCGCAAAAGAGCGCGTCATTCTCATTCTCAAAATGCCCCTTGGGCCCTTTACCAGGCGTTTCATCGCGCAAATAACTTTTAATTTTCTTTTAGAGAGAGAAACTTCGTAGACTATTTAGAGCCCAAATTCCTTAAAATGTGACAACGAGAAAGGGAGAGATGCAATAGACGTAGAAAGGGTTTTCCTTCATCAAGTTCTCCGTTACAAAGGCTCGTGATTTTAGAGAAATAAATTCTACACACTAACTGGAGCAAAGTTGAGCGCTTAACTGGGCTATTTTGATTTTTAGAGAAAATGGTCAAAGTATACCATAGTTATCTTTTCAGGGCGTTTAAAGGAAAAGATCTCTCCTCTACATTTAAATGGGAAAATATATGAAAAAATAAATAAATAAATGAACTCTTATTACAAAGTAATTAGCATTTATTTAGTCTTAAAAATGAGGACTACTGTCCCATCACTACTTTAGTGGCGTCTGCTAGACAGATCCCATACCCCCACGGAATTGGTGTGAACCAATACCGTGCGGTTCTGGCTAGCAGACACCTCTAAACATGGCGACGCGGTAGTTAGTGTTACTAATGGTATTACTTTTAAATCATTTATTTTTTTAATATCTTCCCTTCTATTTTTAGAAAAAATGAACTTCTTTTAAGGTATTAATGCTATGTTGCCTGAACTTTTCCTTTAAGTCACGTTTTTTAGTGGCCATTTTCAAAGATGGCGACATAGTCAAACTACAATATCTTGTAAACTGTTCGTTAACCAGTTTACAATAATTTAGTCAACTCAGTTGGAATGTTATTCCATAAATTAGGGAGTTGTATTTACCATTTAGGCGGCCATTTTTAAAAAATCATTCTTATTACTTTAGAGAAAATATATTTATACAGCTTACTAGGTGAAATGGTTTGGGCTGGGAATTGATTAGCCTATCAATCAGTTTGGACTAAAAATTTCGAACGGTGGCACGTATTTTGTTAATATAACAGTTTAACTGATATTTAAAAATTAATATCAAACGTATTACTTGCAAATTTAGCGTGAAAACCACACTTTATAGTCCTGAACTTGTTTTTTAGCGTCCAAACCCATATTATATAGGTTTTTTTTAACTCTAGTTGAACATACTGTTGAAAACCTAATTCCATTATCACGGTGTCTGTCTGTAAACTGTAGTCTGTTATATTTGAAACTTTCAAAATTCCCCAAGGCAGTTTTGAAATAAAAATTCTTATTTTAAAAGTAGGCTCTATTTAGTTCCGAAATATATTTTGATGGAGCAAGTTGCAGAGACAAGGTTTGCTATTTTCGAAACAAAAAAAAAAAAAAAGATAGAAAACATAAAAGTGAATATATCTCGAACCTTCCTTGCCACCCACCAAACAAACCGACAGATAGATAGATAAGAAAGGGAGCAAAAGAAGTCTTATTTTTACAAGTAGTACATCTTTCGTCTAGGGCTCCTTAGGTTCGTGTTTTTATAGACTTCATACGTCTTCACCATATTCTTTTTTCGAATCTAGTGAATAGTAACTTAGCACCTTGGAATGCGACTATTTCCTTCAGAAAGCCATTTTTGAATATTCTAAATCTATACAGGGTGTTTCTGATAAGTCTGCCATAAATTAGGGTTCAACTGAATGGGAAATGTTAAAGAACACGGGGGTCTACGGAGATATGGGTTTCCTTCCAATCATTAATTGGTCCCTAAAACAAGGAAATAATCACACATGTGGAGTAAGGCATATCAATAGTCTTCAATCTAGGAACTTTATTGAACCCCTATCTAGCAGAAGTGTACTTACTATTAAATGGGTAGAAGTTTGCGTACACTTCTAAAGTGAAGCTCATTACTCATTTTTTTTTACCATTTCCTTGTTTAAGGGAACAATGTTTGGTAACCCATATCTCCGTAATGTTCTTTGACACTATCCACTCAGTTTGACCTCTTTACTTTATGGCAGACTTATCATCGGATACACCCTTTAACTGACTGATAACCAACGACCAGTTCAATATTCTTTACAAAACAAAATTAAACTAGCCTTGCACTGACGTTATTTTTAAGTACTGGGTGCTCCTTAAGAAAGATGTATTAGAACCCGATGCCATCTTGAAAAATGGCGACCAAAAATGTAAATATCTTCCTTACGAAATATTATTACATTGGTTCAGTATATCCAATAGGATGTCTATAGATTTTGGGGTTCATCTTACAACCATCTTTTAAAATGGTGGCCCAGCCAGTAAATGTTCCGAAAGGCAACGACGCAAGCGTTTGCTGCTAGTCCTGACTGACTGATAATCAACGGCCAGTCCAAACCACTTAACCTAGAAAGAAAGCTGAAATTTTGTAGAGACGTTAATCATAAGTAGACGCACCCCAAGGAAGAATTTTCGAATCCGCGGCCATCTTAAAAAATGGCGGTCCAAAAAAGTAACCTAAATATCCCGACTGTCAGCTTTAAGCACCTTTGCTGCTAATTTTACATGACTGTCTTTCGATATCAACCGTCTTAGGTGCTAAGAAACTAAATGCGTTGGTCTAAACGTGCGAGTAAATGGGGTTTTCTCCTTCAGGGAAGCAGTGTCGTAAGGAGTAGATTTGCCTGCTCTGATAAGGTTTATGATGCCCTTTTTTCTGAGCAAAATATTTCCCCAGCGACGAATCTGAATGGCGAGGCCACTAGACCAAGGTAGTACCTATTTCTTTTTTTCTGAAAAGGATAGCAGTTTTCTCTCTAGGTGATTTCCTCTTTTTTTTAGTCATGATCTCCCAAGGTCCCTTTTGTGCACCGAGAAACCTAATAAATATTATCACAAAACCCTTCCAAGTAGTACTACTTTTATCTTAAAAAAGAACGAACTAGCTACCAGTTTCCACGAAAATGGTGAAAAAGAAACGAGCGGTGCATGGTGCAAAAAGCGGGGGCTAACTCGATTAAGTGAGCTATATTTCACTGGAAAGTACTGCGTAATATTAGCTAATATAAAGATTTTTAAACCTACAATTCTGGGCCTAGTTAAAGTAAAGGTGAAACTTGAAGGAAAACCTACTTGTTCTATAACAAGTGGAATTTAACATTAAAATAGAGACAAAGTATAGGATTTAGAGCATAGACAGATTGTTAGAGGGTATTTCAAAGGAAAAGTATTGGAGAGTATTTCAAAGGAAAACGTGCAAGGTAGCTAAGGCGAGCTAGGGTATTTCAATAGAAAATAAGCATGGTAGCAAGAACGGATTCATGCTCATAAGAACATAGGGCACGAGATATTCTGTCCCCGTCCTAGCATACTTGGTGTAGGTTCGCGTCACTTCATTCCGCCATCTATAACGGTCTGCAGCAACTATATAGATTATGGAAATGTATGCTTTTAGACACGTGACATAAAAATACCAACCAAGTATGCGAGGATGGTACCAGAGGATAAAGCTATTGCCCTATGTTCTTATCAGCATGAATCCGTTCTTGATGGTAGAGGGTATTTCAATGGAAAACGTACATGGTAGAGGGTATTTCAATGGAAAACGTGTCACAGGGTATGTCAAAGAAAAACAGGGTAGAGGGTATTTCAAAGGAAAGCATGGCGGAGGGTTATTTGAAAGGAAAACGTGGTAAAGGGTTAATTCAAATGAAAACGTGGTAAAGGGTTAATTCAAATGAAAACGTGGTAAAGGATTAATTCAAATGAAAACGTGGTGCATGGTTAATTCAAATGAAAACGTGGTAAAGGATTAATTCAAATGAAAACGTGGTACATGGTTATTTCAAAGGAAAATACCATGGAGTATGATTCGTCGACTCAAAGTATTTCAAAGGAAAACACAGTGAGGTATGATTGGTCGAATTAAAGGTGTTTCAATGATCAAAATCACGACGTCATATTTATTAATCAGCAAATAGAGACGTTACTCTCTTATCATTCTTAAGGAGACCAAACCAAAGAACGGTTTATTACTTTCCACCCTTCCTTTTAAGATTTGCCGTGAAAATATTCGAAAACATTCTATCTCGCCTACCGTATGGCGCGCGTTGAACGGTTGTTTCTAAGAAAAACCATAATACTTAAGACTATAAATTACTACTTAAGATAAATTTAAAATTCAAATGAAACGAAATTAAGGGCGCGGATGTATTTAATACCCGAAAGATAATGATCAAAAAATAAAGAGTTGAGATCCTAATTTGTGTTTAATATGGACGCAAATATTTTTACGCCAACTTAGAATATTCATAAGGGTTTATGCAAATTACAGGCTGCTGCATGCGCGTGGAGGATTTTTATCACTAATTAAATAACGGGTGTCTCGTCGCCTTTTTAAACAAGAGCCAGAAGCATTTAGAGTCACGTGAACGTTTTACAGCTCGCCGCTAATAGCGTTTAGGCGTAATTAGGTCAGTAGTATAATTCGGCGAGTTTTCCGCAAATGAGAGTGGAAAGACAGGGTCAACAAAATTATCTCAATCAAGGAAGGAAGGAAGGACATCTTTAAAAGCACTGTGGATTTAAGGATGAAAGGAATTAAATTCAATTACGGAGTTAAGGCTAATTATTTCCATTAACTTATTAATATAAGTAAACATAGTGACTACTTGATTTATCAAGGCTTAGCCCAACCATTGCAGGGACGTCATATTCATAAATAGTAGTTTTTGATATCAGTAACACTAGGGGAAGGTTTTAGGAGTGAGTGCCTGAAAGTTGGGTCGGCGAACCACTAAAAGGTTTTTCTAAAAAACAACATCATGCAGATATTTCATACGGGCATAAGTTCATAAGATATGTTCCATAGGTTTGTCACTGGTTAATGAGAGCTTGTCATGAAGTGACGTAGGTGAAACATCATAGATTCCCCATGAAGTGACGTAGGTGAAACGTCAGATTCCCCATGAAGTGACGTATGTGAAACGTCATAGATTCCCCATGAAGTGACGTATGTGAAACGTCATAGATTCCCCATGAAGAGACGTAGGTGAAACGTCATAGATTCCCCATGAAGTGACGTAGGTGAAACGTCATAGATTTCCCATGAAGGGACGTAGGTGAAACGTCATAGATTCCCCATGAAGTGACGTAGGTGAAACCAGAGCTGTGCTAAATAATTAGTTAGCTAATTGAATTTCTAATTAATTAGCAACATTTACTAATTGAAAATGGTAATTGAATTTTAATTACCTTAGTGCTAATTGAGAAGTAATTCTAATTAATTAGTATGAATAGGAAAGGTAATTATCTAATTAAAATTTAATTAGATTTAGGATTAACTAATTAGCCAATTGGATTTTCAATTAATCTTTTAATTTAGTAAAAACTAAAAATCGAGGAATTAACTCTTGATTCATCTATTTGAAAATGAAAACGGCCTTATTATATCGATGAGGAAACCTTAGTGCTACTCTAAATATTTCAGAACATGTTTTAGAACATGAGAGAATACTAGTACTAGTAGAAAATTTCGTAGATCGTAACTGTCCCATTTCGAAATTTCGACTGTTTTTCCTACTCGAATTTATAGCAGTGCCCATGGATTTACTACTCAGAGTCCATTATTATAGGAACTGTGGCAAGAAAATGAAGAAATGAGACAAATTTTAACATGACGGAAGGCTCGAGGCTTGTCTCATTTTTTGTGAATAATTCACGGTTTCCGTAACCGTTTTTCAATGGCATTAAAACATTAAACTTTGCATTACCAAAGTACTAAATCCATGGGCACTTTTAAACTTTTAAGTTTACTTATGGTTTCTTTTTTTCCTTAATTAGACAAGTAATTAATTAGAAATTAGTAATTCTAATTAATTAGTTTGATAAATACATGTCTAATTTCTAATTGAATTGAATTAGTTTCTATGTCTAATTGCTAATTGGCTAATTAATTAGTTCATAAATATTTACCTAATTGCTAATTCTAATTCAATTAGTAGTCAGCTAATTAGCACAGCTCTGGGTGAAACGTCATAGATTCCCCATGAATTGACGTAGGTGAAACGTCATAGATTCCCCATGAAGTGACGTAGGTGAAACGTCATAGATTCCCCATGAAGGGACGTAGGTGAAACGTCATAGATTCCCCATGAAGGGACGTAGGTGAAACGTCATAGATTCCCGTGAAAGGACCGCCATGTGAGGCGCTGTCAAAGGCTTAGTACAGACTAAATAGGGAGATGGACTGCAAAACCGAGTGTAGTCAATTATCGAACTAGCAGCTCTCATTAAGTCTCTAAATAGTATTACGAATTACAGGAAGTGTCATACTTATGGAACATATCTTATAAACTTATTATACGGGTTATAGTGTTTAGTGTTAAACTTCAAGGTTTGAAATCCTCTAAAACACCAGGGCAGTGCCTGGAAGCCAGCATAGTTTGTCAAATATAAATGATCTCTTTTGAACAGCAATTATAAAAATTAGGAAACAATGATAAAATTAAATTTTAGATTGGAAAACAACTTAATTTCACCCAAATTTCCAGTTGAAAATAATACCTATACTAATCTCCCACACCTCCATCTATACCTGGTCGATTCCTAATCTAAACATTTAGAGGCGTCGTAAATTAATAACGGGTGCAATTAATCAAAATTCAAATCCCAGCCTGTTCCCTAAACTTGGTCTAATAAATTGACAGGCCTTACTGCACCTGGTTATACTCTGTCCACTGTAATTGAGTCAATAGAGTGGAAAGGCCGGGAGGAAAGGGGTAGAGACACGCAACGACCCTGCTGGAGAA
The DNA here is from genome assembly GCF_054372755.1 of Phalangium opilio. NCBI lineage: Eukaryota > Metazoa > Arthropoda > Arachnida > Opiliones > Phalangiidae > Phalangium > Phalangium opilio. The sequence goes on from NW_028324226.1 coordinate 6,207,333, forward strand.
ACAGAAGCGTATTACCTCTATTTCAATGAATGAATTATGGGGACCTGTTTCTAACCTTTCACTCTACTCCAGTGCTTGGGTCTTTAATTAAACCGATATTTCAAGTGAAACTTCTACAGTCCACATATATAGCGTATACCCTCCCCTCTTGGGGTATTAATACCGAGTACATATTATCAGAAGGGGATAATAGAAGAAGGATGACACTTTGTATCCTCTTAATACTTCAGTTATGTAACATGATTCTTCCCAGGCTCAGTGTTCACCTTTTGTTTGCTCTCCTGCTCATCAAACTAAGTTCAGATGGGCCTCACACCGTGGGGTGAATTCTATAACTGTTTGGCACTAAATCCTCAGCAATCAATTAACAAACCCTGATTGTCTTGACGTGGGACAAAAATACACAAGCGCATGCGCCTTGGCAAATAGTTAAGCGCTAATAGAGTAAGGATGAGGGAACTATTTATCGCGTATGTGATTCGGTTTAGTAACCTTGCTCCAAATGTTGGGAATGATGTTGGGAAGGATCATGTTACAATAACACCCCGCTTTGTGGTACACTTCTCTCTCGAAAGAAATTATTATAAACTTCTGATATTATCAAATATTTAATCTTTCACTATTTCGCGTTGCTCGAATATTGGTTCCTAATTAAAGAGCTTTTGAATTATAATGAAACTTGTTCCGTTTGCACACGTCACGCCACCTTCCCCTTTCGCTTATATTTTAATCGCGAGATCAAACCATCGAATATTGGCCTTGTAATTTACGATAATCGACTTTAATGATTATTTAATTAAAGGGAAATTGAAATTGGCTAATGAGGTTTCCATGGTATGACAATTATTGAGAAAAACTTAAAGTTACAAAAAATATGTAGGCTATTGTAGATGAGGCCTGTTTTGGTTCTCCTATTGGTGAATCAATAAAAGCAACATAAATTGATACATTACTATTTTCGCTAAATCTATCGATTCTTAAATTTAGGCAATCAATTATGAAAATAGTACACTCGCGTCATCTCAGTAAAGACGTGCATGTACGTTTTGGATTAGTAAAGAACCCTTACAATAACAAATCGTCGAGGGACCAGTCACTTAGGGTAATCGGTGTATACTGTACTAAAGGGATTCTTTGCTCTTCCTGCCCTAGACAGTGCCTAAATGATTACGCGTAATCCGTAATTAGTGTACAGAGACACTGAGAGTGATTAGCCCCTCGCAAAACGTTTACATTGTTTTATTATTAAATTAAGTATATAAACAAAACATAATTTATTTTTAAGGAGAAATATCAGTTTCTTTTTCGGGAAGCTAAACTGCATTTGTTGCTCTTAGCATACATAGATTCGTATAGTTATCAGACAAGGGGGCTTGATACCATTTACACCAGGAGACCTGGGCACTTGGCGGACAAAGGGCAGTATCAAGTAGCTCCCCTCCTGGTGTCTATGGTATCAATCGTCTTATAGTCTGTAAACTAAGCAAAAAATAATACCTAGGTTAACTGAACTACAATAACTAACTAGTATAAGCACAATCTGAAGAACAGAAAGGAAGGTATTTTAGAACTCTTTCAGCCTGAAATGAAGTTCAAGACAAGCTATAGGAAGAAGATATACCCAGAAGGAACCTTTATCATTCGCACCTGTAGCAATAGAAGTAACACTTGGGTGTTTTGGCGAAGATAATGCTTTTCTTATGGGTTTACACTATATTGTGGAAGCGCTTCATCCATGGTACACCATCCTCTGTCCGGAATGGCCTACCTATCATTATAAAGTTATCAGGAACCTAGTTCCGAAAGGAAATAGATTTCTTTCTATAACACCCTCGACCTGACCATACAGCAGCGGCAGCAGCTTTTTTCCTGGATTTAGAACTCTGTCCGCTTCGGGTTTAACGTACGTTCAAGTCCCTTTTACGCGATAAATCATTGAGGACTTGTTTTCCAGTGACCGTTACAAAGTTTTTTATTCTTCTTTCCAATGCTTTACTTTGAAGAAAGTTTTCTACTCCACCTAAAGGCTATCCCGCATTCAACCTAACACTAGATATCCATTACTAGAAGGACCAAAGTTCTGTCTTCGGTATCGGGGTAAAAATTTCCCCTGGAAGGTCAAGTGGTTTCACTTTGTAAGGTCAAGATACAATGGTCAGTATATAAGCGAGTGAGTGGACTTTACAAATGTATAAGGTATTTCTGATTTCAGCAAGGAATAGGGGTAAAATATTCCCCTGGAAGGTCAAAGGGTTTCACCAAGAAGCGATATCTAGTTTACTAGGAAGAAGGTATAAATTCGCCACATTTCTAGCTTTATCTCCAGTCCAAATCCAGACGTAGGTCAGGAGTTAATCCCCGCCTCTAAATTACAAGCAGCATCTCATTGGTTTTTGAAAACTCACGTCAGCGCGACGCGAATGACAAAAATTACGTATTTTCCGATTGAGGAGAGGCAAAATAGCCTGGCTTACTTTTACGTCCCCCCTTGTATTTTGAAAGGGAGACTGGAACTATGGCAGGCGAATACTAAGGCATCTTATAACTTCTCCCTAGTAAACTAGATATCACTTCTTGGTTTCACTTTGTTAGGTCAAGATACAATGATCAGTCAGCTTTTTGATTTCAGCAAGGAAAGATTTAGGGCGTAGTGGGCTTTAATGTCAAGAAGATACCGTTCATTATTACAACGCACCTTATGTATATACGCACTGTATCAAACAGCGAATTATAGGTGGAATGTTAAATCTGGGTTATTCGGCAAGTATTTAGTAACTTTAGACAATGCGCTTTGATTGAAGTTTGGCCAAAGGTGAATTGTTCCAACATGCCTAGAATTAAGGTCATAGTTTCAACCAAGTGATGGTCAAACCTCGTATACAATACGCGCAAAATACAGGGTGTTTCTAATAAATCTGCCATAAATTAAAGGGTGTATACTTAGGGTCAAATTGAGTGGAAAGTGCATCAAAGAACATGGGCGTTTACAACATTTAGTTACGGAGATATGGGCTCCCAAACATTGATTGGCCCCTAAAACATGAAAATAGTAATAACATATGTGATGATGTGGAGTAAGACTTATAAGCGTTTTCAATCTAAGAATGTTGTTGACCCATTATCCAGTGGCGTCGCTAGGCCTTTTTTGGGGGGGCTATAGCCCCCCCAAATTCCAAACTTAGCCCCCCCAAAATAATCCGTAAACCCTACCAAAAAATTGCTGTTAGCAACCTAAAATATGAAACAGTAAAATTTTGAAGAAAAAAACCAATGGAGACAAGTAAAATGTTTCATGTTCTTTCGAAGGGAGGCCCAATAGTGTGGACTAAAAGCTAACCAAAACTAAAAATAAACCTAAGACGAGTGAAAATCCTTCATAATCGGTTCCGTAGTCCTTATCAATAAAAGGTTGTACATCTTTAAAATACGAAAAATTTCATGTTGACACAAATATACGGATAGTTTTGAAGATCTACACATTTTCCAAAGAACCCATTATGCAATTTTTAGCCACATCGTAGTATACGATAGGCTCTTAGTTTGACCCGAGCCGTAGTAGTACTGGCCGGGGTTTTCGCTTTCGTTATCGTCCGATTTTAGCTTAAATGGAACCAATAGTGGTAGCTGAGCTCAGTTAGAGATTTCATTTTAATTAAAAAAAAATTTCACACCGCACCCGGGAATTGAATCCGGCTGGCTGGCGCAGCAGTAAGACACGCTACCACTGTGGGGTCGGACACTTCTGATTTTTTGTTTAGGGTCTTTGAATTATTTTTTCTTTTTATTTATGTGCACATTAAATAGATAACGTTGTGGCTACTATTAAGTCCCAGCCATTGGGCCATCTTGTTTATATCAAGTTCTTATAATAACTCTAAAATAGTTTGCCCAGATTTAGCCCCCCCAAATTTCAAACCCTAGCGACGCTACTGCCATTATCTACAGCAGAAGTGTAATATTAAATGGATAGAAGTGTGCAGCATACGCTTGACAAGTAAAGCTAATCACTTCACATGATGCATGTTTTTAGGGCCAATCAATGTTTGGGAGACCATATCTCCGTAAGCAAATATTGTAAACCCCATGTTCTTTGACACTTTCCACTCAGTTTGACCCAAAGAACAAACCCTTTAATTCATTTCATGTCAGACCCATCAGGAACGACCTGTATATTTGCAAAATCCACTCACTCGCTGACTGATCATTGACCTAAGTCACCTAACAAAGTGAAACCCCTTGACCTTCCAGGGTCAATTTTTTATTCCAATTAAATTATGGCAGACTTATCAGATAGCATAGCAGATTTTGGTATAAAGTTGCGAACACCTTGAAAACTGAAGGCTCAAAATCTCGTCCAAAATTAAATTACGCTAGTACCAGAAGTGAGATGAGACCAGAAGTACTGAGCTAACCAAATTCTTCACTTGGCGAAAGTGAATATTCTCGATAACACAAGAACGGTTGGCCCTCTAGTAGCGGTTTTAGAAAATTCCCATCCAAAACGTGAGACGCTCGCGGTGGTAGACGGCCGAACTAGATTCAAGGAGCCGCGTCCGTGTTCGGCCGCTTTAGGTTGAGGGGAAGGGGGTAGGAAATGTTTTTGGAACTCGACCAATTTTTTTCTCAGTAGCGTAGGCGCGTGGGAAGCGGCATAAAATCCTCAAATTTGTTCACTAGTGCCAGGATCTACTATCAATGCTAGAGCCCTTCACTTCTAGTCTCATCTCACTTCTGCTAGTACGTAACGTTTCCTTCCTCGCTATAATAATATTACTATCCTTTAGATGCAGCTATTTACGTCATATAATTAACATCTGATACTATATCTAACTTCTTCTTTTGGAGAGAAAAAGTGAAAGCGAAAGGCTGAAAGAGTGTTGGGGGTAAAGTAAAGGGGTTCAGGAAGCAAAAAACAAAATCGCCTTCTCGGCCGAATCTAATCAATCAACGCTATCGCGAAGCTTTTTAGTACGGTCATTTATAAAGGGTTGTTCCGATCCCTTTACTATCAAAGTCTCCGGTGGGATCTTAAGAAGCTCAGCGTACTCTCATCCCTTTTAGCCCAACGACACAAAAATACCCACACTGTTAAGTTTATTTGGCCCAGATTCTATTCAATTCGTTTTAATAGAAATAAAAGCCGCGTGCACTCTTATCTAAACAAGCTGGTTGGTTGGTACTGACAGTAAATAAACCTGCAAGGCTTCGTTCGCACAAATACATATATTTAAATGCGGTGAAAGAAATTAAGACTTCAGAATCAGACCTTATTGCCGTACTTATTCCATTACTTGTTCGTAAGTACTGTACAATTATAGCAGGGAGCCCAGTGAAAATTTAAATTCCTTATTGGAAATATAGGATTTTTTTGCCGGAATTATAGGATTTTATAGGAGAAAAATGTGGCTCAAGCTGTGTAGAAAATCTCTAAAAATAACAAATTAGATTTTACTTTGAAAAGAGGTACTTAATTAAACGTAATATACAAAAAATCCTGAGCGAGCGAAGCGAGCTCCACAAATTCGGTGTTTAGTCAATTGTGATCTCGATAAAAAAGGTAAATTTTATGCTAAACTATACGAAAACGTAGACTAAGTCGTACATATAGGATATTAAAGGACCTTTCATGTAATTATAGGATAATATAGGCCTAGGCCAGGTTCAAAAATATAGGATTTTATACGAATTATTGGACCGCTGGGCTCCCTATTGTAGTTTTCACTTTGGCTTTTGTGAAATCGGTCAACATTATTTACTTTGGTTCCTCCATTGCCAGGCTTACACTGTTCAAGTAGTAAATAGCAACAACTTTCCCAACACTAAAAGAAGGGGCTTGTACACGTCACCGTTATTAAGTTTTGATTTACAGAACACCTGGGCAAGGTATTTAACTATGATGTACTTAATTCATCCTAATGAATTCATATTGGGAATTGGAATGCAATTAAAAGCCTTCCTGTTTAAGAACTGCGGGGTTTTCGGTAGTCTAACTCCTTCCTGTCAAGACTTGTTCAATCCACAAGACTTTGGATCTCTTGAAATTAAATCCATAATCAAAGAAAATGAAAACACCTGGAAATTATACAATTCAAATACATCTAAAATACGAGAACTATAAAATTATAATCATTCACTTATAAAAATATTAATTTCAATCCAAGGAAAAAAGAAAACCAAATTATGACTATATAATTAAAATCCAATTCAAAGAGAAACACAACCCTATAATTTAAAAGACATACCTACTCCCACTTATAATTCATTCAAAAAAAATATGAAGAATAAACGGAAAAAAGAAAAGGCCCGGAGCATACCACGAAGTAAAACACTAAAATTCAAACTGAAAAACAAGACCTATAATTACCAGACACAAAAGCGAAAGCTGATAACGGTTTACTCGCTACAGTATAACAAAGAAGAATGGAGACTATTTGGAGAAATAGGCTTAGAAAAAAAAATCGAATCCAAGCTCTTAAATGGCTAGATAATGGCCATTAAGAACGTCAACAGGGAATTCGGCACAGCGTAATCTTTCCTTCTCCCCGTTGGCAAATAACCCTTTTTCTTGGGGTTCCCCCTTCAAACCCGAGTTTAACCACGCAAGTATTTCTCCCAATTGAGGAATACATTAAGTGGAAAGACTACTAAGATCCATGAATTTCCTCGAATTTACTGGCTACCGCGAATGGTAATATTTGAAACCGACACTCTTAAATCATCTACCGTTTGCCTTAAACGCGTAACGAAAAGTTTAAATTATCTTATTGACTCACTTAAACTACGTTTTGATGACGTTGCTGACGGGGACGGCGAAAAATACGTAATCCTTTCTTGCCTCTGTCGCTATGACCCACCTCTTCTTTCATACCCCTCCGTCCCGTGGAAGGGGGTCCGGGACTTTGACGCTCGCTCACACAACTCTGTTCTCCATTCCTACTTCTAAAATTTAATCTATCCCTGGTTTCCGTAAAGGCGCGTAATGGACACTACACGTTAGCCAATTTGACGCTTAGTACCAATTGATGAATTCGTCCAATTGGGGTACAAATACCCAAATTTCACTTGCCCAAAAACCAAATTCTATTGAAGGGGTTCCCGATATCTCTGGGATTTCGAAAGCAACTCCACCGCGAATAATCGCCTCCTAGTAAGGGGGGAAGCTTTAATTTAGTATCTCTAAAATGTACTTTTTTTCCGTCGTTTTAAACTGAAATTGACACTGGAGAAGCTACTGTGAACTTGTGAAGCCTTAAATTGAGTATCTTTTCACAACCACTTTGACTTGTTTTCCGTGTACCTGCCTCCACACGCACACACATCCTTACAACCCTCACACAAACAAACAAACAGACAGACAGACAAATCACCAGCGCATTACTCCGTTGGTTATTACCACACGGAGTAAAAACAAGACGCCTGTCTGATTGGTAATAAGGTATAGTACGTGATGTGATCCTTCTACAAAAAAAAATATCCTTCGAAGAACCTTCTATATGCCTTGACAAAAAACCTTTGGTTCTACGTAACTTGCAACTTCAAGGGACAACACAAGTTATTTTAAACACGAAATTGCACCAAGGCTTAAGGTAAAGCATGGAAGAATTGGGTTCTCTCAAGACAATGGCTTCACCTTCGACTTAACTAGGGATTAACGATAAAAAATGCCATATCAAAGGAGTGGGGGATCAAAAGCTTTGGTTATCTTACGCAAGGCTGTCTAGAAAGATAGCGCTCGAAGCGGCTGGAACTAAGGTTCTCTCGGTTACTGGAGATCGTCCCAACTCGAGTGACTCAAGCCACGTGTCTAACAAAGCTGTACATGTATTTAGACAGAGTATATTGAGACACATTGATCCCAGTTACTGGGATGAAATATTGTGGAAAACAAAATAAAAATCAACTTGAATGGTCAGCGTTTATCAAAGGACAGAGTTGACTACTTTACAAAAGTTCATAACTTAAAGAAACAAGTTGGGAAAACCAAAATATTACCTCTCCGAGTCTAGAAGAGGACTACTTACAAACTTATTTACCCAGATATGGAAATGTTTCTTTTTTTTTATGAGCAAATAGTGAAGTTAAAATTTATGAAATATTAAAGCAGTATACAAAGCATAGCAAATATACTGTAAATCAGACGATATTTTACATCCAATAAGGATATACTTGTACACATTAAAATCATCCGATGGGGGAAAAACGGGAAATGAAGAGATAAAACTTTGGGGTGATATTACCTTTACGTGTTTGTAAAGGCCCAATTTTCTACTCCTCAACTGTATACCCTCTATGTTCAAAGCCATATTCACAAAAGGGTTGCCATGTAAACACTATCCTCTCGTTTCACCTCAACGATTTTCTTAGTTTGTCAACATGACTGTTAACGTTACATAACACCAAAGCTAATTTGTGGCCACACACACTGAAGGTAAATGGGCACCATAAAAAGCATGAAAACACGAAGCTATAATCCGATTGCGATCAGACCTTTCTCTGATCTGGGCTGCGTTCAGCAGAGCTCACCAAAAAAGACAGCGGATTTGGAAAACGTTTACCTGTGAGCTCTGTCGTCGTAGCTTTTCTCCGGTCATCGGTGTTTTAAAAATGACGCTAGCGCAATAAAGCGTGCAAGGTACCAAGGCTTAACAAAAATTGTATGATAACATATTTTAAGAGATAGAAAACAACAACTTTTATAATTAAAATTAGAAACTAACATGTCTCTTAAACTTCTCGCGTGATCAACTTGTTTCACGCTAATTAAATAGCTCTAGTCCCATCATAATCAGCAAGAGCTATTTGTATTAATTCCTCCATGCTTTTTTCGCCAAGCTGAGAACTACGCGTTTTACGTCACGTTATCCAAAAACCCGACTATTTTCCTTGAAGACCGTGCTGGCTCAGCGCTGAGCACCGTGACGTCAAAATTCAATAACAAAATCCCGTTCTGTAGGACACTGCTAACAGCGCTGAGCTCTTCTGAACGCGGCCCAGATTTCCACCATGATTATAAAGTCTAAGCCTAATTATTTAAAAGTGTATTTAACTTTCGGCTCACTCTGAACCGTTAATGTCTCTGTATTACAGAAACGAAAACCAAACCCAAGCGTTTACTTTTTGGTTCGATAGGCCTATTGACAAATAAAAGTTCATTTGACCAATATAGATGCGTTCGTCTTGAAATCAATTTAGAAAAAATTATGCTATAAACAGATGTAGTATAGCTTAAGTAATATATAAACATCGATTTCAAATAATAATAATAAAAAATATTCTTGGCATATCAAAATGAAACAGAGCTTTATAGCTACAAAACCACTAAAGGCATCGAAATTACGAAAAATATTTCCATATATTAATTATACATTATGAGAAAACCAAATATTAAGGTTTTGTAGGATTTTTTTCCACAAAACAAAGCGAACTGCTAACGCGGTGCACTAACGGACGGACACACACAGACTAAAACATAGGCTAATTTTTAACTCTTTCCGTTTTAATTTTGAGTTGAGAAACTAGATTATCTTAAATATTAAAATAAATATAATTAATATTAAATATTTTCTTCGTTAGTTGTTCGCCTTATTGAGCGTTACATCGCGTTGATAAAGAACAATTAGACATTCTTGAGAGACTTGACTAATATTGGCGTTTGAAATGAAGCATACTCCGGTTGCTTTGCTTTACTCAAATAGGTAGTATATAAGGGTGTCGATCTACAGCTAAAAGCAAGAACAACCGCAATTGCGAAAACCTTTGGTGGTGATCCCACCCTAGGGAGGCTAGACGTTTCTCGTAACCCTAGCTGATCGCCGCGAATGTCTTAAACCCAACGATGACGATGGAGTAGAAGCCAGGTGTACAGACTGGTGTCCAAGTGGAATGGACGAAGACCAGAAGATGGTGGTGATTAGAAGCCAGGTGTACAGACTGGTGTCCAAGTGGAATGGACGAAGAGAAGAAGATGGTGGTGATTAAGAAGCCAGGTGTACAGACTGGTGTCCAAGTGGAATGGACGAAGACCAGAAGATGGTGGTGATTAGAAGCCAGTATGTACAGACTGGTGTCCAAGTGGAATGGACGAAGACCAGAAGATGGTGGTGATTAGAAGCCAGTATGTACAGACTGGTGTCCAAGTGGAATGGACGAAGACCAGAAGATGGTGGTGATTAGAAGCCAGTATGTACAGACTGGTGTCCGTGTGGGATGGACAAAGATCAGAAGATGGTGGTGTGAGAACTCAAGTAGAGGAGCCATTTCCGTGACTTTTGAAAGCAGTTCGGAAATGGCGAACACGTTTGCTCCGATTTGGAAACTGCGAACGCGGTCACGTGGGGTGTAAGTCAATAACAACAGCCACACACACACACACGTCGAAATTAGAACCTCTCCGTGACATACGTCACTCGGAGAGGTAAAAGTTGGGAAAACCAAAATATTACCTCTCCGAGTCTAGAAGAGGACTACTTACAAACTTATTTACCCAGATATGGAAATGTTTCTTTTTTTTTATGAGCAAATAGTGAAGTTAAAATTTATGAAATATTAAAGCAGTATACAAAGCATAGCAAATATACTGTAAATCAGACGATATTTTACATCCAATAAGGATATACTTGTACACATTAAAATCATCCGATGGGGGAAAAACGGGAAATGAAGAGATAAAACTTTGGGGTGATATTACCTTTACGTGTTTGTAAAGGCCCAATTTTCTACTCCTCAACTGTATACCCTCTATGTTCAAAGCCATATTCACAAAAGGGTTGCCATGTAAACACTATCCTCTCGTTTCACCTCAACGATTTTCTTAGTTTGTCAACATGACTGTTAACGTTACATAACACCAAAGCTAATTTGTGGCCACACACACTGAAGGTAAATGGGCACCATAAAAAGCATGAAAACACGAAGCTATAATCCGATTGCGATCAGACCTTTCTCTGATCTGGGCTGCGTTCAGCAGAGCTCACCAAAAAAGACAGCGGATTTGGAAAACGTTTACCTGTGAGCTCTGTCGTCATAGCTTTTCTCCGGTCATCGGTGTTTTAAAAATGACGCTAGCGCAATAAAGCGTGCAAGGTACCAAGGCTTAACAAAAATTGTATGATAACATATTTTAAGAGATAGAAAACAACAACTTTTATAATTAAAATTAGAAACTAACATGTCTCTTAAACTTCTCGCGTGATCAACTTGTTTCACGCTAATTAAATAGCTCTAGTCCCATCATAATCAGCAAGAGCTATTTGTATTAATTCCTCCATGCTTTTTTCGCCAAGCTGAGAACTACGCGTTTTACGTCACGTTATCCAAAAACCCGACTATTTTCCTTGAAGACCGTGCTGGCTCAGCGCTGAGCACCGTGACGTCAAAATTCAATAACAAAATCCCGTTCTGTAGGACACTGCTAACAGCGCTGAGCTCTTCTGAACGCGGCCCAGATTTCCACCATGATTATAAAGTCTAAGCCTAATTATTTAAAAGTGTATTTAACTTTCGGCTCACTCTGAACCGTTAATGTCTCTGTATTACAGAAACGAAAACCAAACCCAAGCGTTTACTTTTTGGTTCGATAGGCCTATTGACAAATAAAAGTTCATTTGACCAATATAGATGCGTTCGTCTTGAAATCAATTTAGAAAAAATTATGCTATAAACAGATGTAGTATAGCTTAAGTAATATATAAACATCGATTTCAAATAATAATAATAAAAAATATTCTTGGCATATCAAAATGAAACAGAGCTTTATAGCTACAAAACCACTAAAGGCATCGAAATTACGAAAAATATTTCCATATATTAATTATACATTATGAGAAAACCAAATATTAAGGTTTTGTAGGATTTTTTTCCACAAAACAAAGCGAACTGCTAACGCGGTGCACTAACGGACGGACACACACAGACTAAAACATAGGCTAATTTTTAACTCTTTCCGTTTTAATTTTGAGTTGAGAAACTAGATTATCTTAAATATTAAAATAAATATAATTAATATTAAATATTTTCTTCGTTAGTTGTTCGCCTTATTGAGCGTTACATCGCGTTGATAAAGAACAATTAGACATTCTTGAGAGACTTGACTAATATTGGCGTTTGAAATGAAGCATACTCCGGTTGCTTTGCTTTACTCAAATAGGTAGTATATAAGGGTGTCGATCTACAGCTAAAAGCAAGAACAACCGCAATTGCGAAAACCTTTGGTGGTGATCCCACCCTAGGGAGGCTAGACGTTTCTCGTAACCCTAGCTGATCGCCGCGAATGTCTTAAACCCAACGATGACGATGGAGTAGAAGCCAGGTGTACAGACTGGTGTCCAAGTGGAATGGACGAAGACCAGAAGATGGTGGTGATTAGAAGCCAGGTGTACAGACTGGTGTCCAAGTGGAATGGACGAAGAGAAGAAGATGGTGGTGATTAAGAAGCCAGGTGTACAGACTGGTGTCCAAGTGGAATGGACGAAGACCAGAAGATGGTGGTGATTAGAAGCCAGTATGTACAGACTGGTGTCCAAGTGGAATGGACGAAGACCAGAAGATGGTGGTGATTAGAAGCCAGTATGTACAGACTGGTGTCCAAGTGGAATGGACGAAGACCAGAAGATGGTGGTGATTAGAAGCCAGTATGTACAGACTGGTGTCCGTGTGGGATGGACAAAGATCAGAAGATGGTGGTGTGAGAACTCAAGTAGAGGAGCCATTTCCGTGACTTTTGAAAGCAGTTCGGAAATGGCGAACACGTTTGCTCCGATTTGGAAACTGCGAACGCGGTCACGTGGGGTGTAAGTCAATAACAACAGCCACACACACACACACGTCGAAATTAGAACCTCTCCGTGACATACGTCACTCGGAGAGGTAAAAACCATGTACATCGTTCTTGAATACCGGCATGACAAGTCACAGCGTAATATATGTGTATTCAGGAAATCTATAAATGTATAATTAACACTAGAACACCTGCAGTGTTCGAACTCATAACCGGTCAATTTGGAAAAAGAACATATTATTTAAATTTAGCCCAATTGCAGCCCTGACTGAAAATTGCAGAATTTGACAATAATACATCTCTGCGCACTAAAGATGATCGTATAATTTCTGAAATAACCTCGATATGAAACATTCGGACTTGCCTTAAAAGTGTACTTAACTTTTGGGTAAGATAGTATGGACTTTAAGAAACGGACCCAAAAACGTGTATCACCTTTGATGTTCCGCACTTCAAGTACCTTAAGTCGAAATATCACAAAATCTTCGATACGTCTTAAGCCTAAATTCAAAAAGTTTCTCAATTCTTGAAAAATCCAAAAACTATCGAATAAACTTCAAACTTTCAACTTCAACGTTCTGCAAGTGACAGTTTTCTCTATGGGGGACCCTATTTAAAACATACTCTCTCTTACATCAAGTTACGGTCTTTAAGAAGAAAAAACCCGGGCACGTAAAGGGTTACGTATGGGCAATGGCTTTAAGCTATGCTATAGAGAAATTCAATATTGACTATCGGGGGTGTATTTTGGAATCGATGGCGGCTGGCTAAGAGTTTGGAAATGGATGAAAAATGACGTTTTTTCGAACATGGCCAACAACAGCCATAAAAAAGAAGTTAAAAGTAATCCAAAACCGGCAGCGGCACCCGGGGCCTTACAAGTCGTCGAAGGAAGACCATAATATACTCTTTTCCTTCTTGGGCAACAATCACGAGCCAGACACCATCACATGCGCATCTTGAACTAACGCCAAAAGGAAAGAAAGGATGAAGGACACGTACAGCCATAAGTTCATAAGATATGTTCCATAAGTTTCTCATTGGTTACTGAGAGCATATCATGAAGTGACGTAGGTCATAGATTCTCGTCAAGTGACGTAGTCATAGATTCTCGTCAAGTGACGTAGGTCATAGATTCTAGTCAAGTGACGTAGGACATAGATTCTCGTGAAGTGACGTAGGACATAGATTCTCGTCAAGTAACGTAGGTCATATATTCTTGTAAAGCGACGCCTGGTGAGAGGTTTAGTACAGACTAAATAGGAAGATACGATACGAAGTATAGGTAGTGTTATACTTATCGATCATATCTTATAAACTTATGGTACAGCCTATCATCTATCTATCTAGGCTAGCTTTGTCGATGGACAGCTGGTACCACGCGCTATATCCGACGAAAACTATAAAAAATAGATTATACTCTCTGTCCAACGTACCCTTGTCGACAACACACGCGACGGTCTACCCTATTTAACTGATAATGGAATATCAACAGTTGATGGGGCGTTGGATAAACAAATTTTATTTTTATGATGGGGTGAAGAAAGATTGATATTTGGGAAGAATTTAAGAAAATTGATCAAAGCGGTGTCTCTAAACAAAGATAATAAAAATTTAAAGTGAATAAAAGGGATTTGATTCGCATAGTGTGTACAAGTAGTCACAGATTTAAAATATTTTCATGGGTATGATTAGAGATGCGAGTGCGTAACATACCGCAAATTTACCAAATACCACCAATGATGGTAATGGTATGATTTACATCAGTAATTTTAAATTGTAAATTATCTGTTTCCAAATTTAGGCGCTCCAAGTCAAAAACTAAGTGACCTGTATACTGCCAAAAAAAAAACTTTTTTTTGCTCAATTTCCGATTAGTTTAAAGCGCCTGAGTAAAGTATAATTTATTTTTCCCAAAATTTTAATTGGTAATTTATCTGATAATTATTCTGTACCAATAATATTCCGGTAATTTATCAGTAATATTTTCTTCCAGTAATTTATCGCAAATTCTTCCAGTAATTTATAGCTACTTTTTCCGGTAAATTACCATTTCTAAAAACTATGGTAATTTTACATCTCTAGATATGACCATTAATATGGGTTAAATATGGGTTTAATTAGGTTTAATATGGGTTTAATTAGTTTTAAAGTTGGTTTTTTTAGCTAGTCGTCGTTAAATATTATATTAAACTTAATCATTTGAGCTAGTATAAACGGAGATATTTTTATGTCGGTAAAAATGCTTTGACAATTAAGAGTTCGAAATTGAAACATTTCAATTACTCAGACGCAATTCGAAATAAAACGTTTTAATTAGTTTATAAGCTGAAACGGGCTTAATCTTTCTAAATAAAAAATTAACAGTCGCTTAAACGTTTAATTAAAGGATTTAGCATAATTTCAATTGCAAACGCTAAAATAACTAATTAACTAGAAATATATCTCACAATTTAATTTGCTGTTATTTCCTAACGTTAAACGTTACATCGTCCCTATAAAACACTTCAAACTGGCATCATCAAAACTCGTTTCTATAAACTTCACACTAAATTTATATTCTTTTATAAAGCTTCTTAAATTTTAAAAAAACCAGCAACGAAAAATAAAACAAACAAAATATAAAAATAAAAAACATAAAAGAATTTTATAATGGTATTTTAGGGCTTGGAAATTTTAAAAGGCAAAAAGCCTAGACTGAAAGACAATGAACGAGAGAGAGAGAGAGGAAAAAACGTCTCTCCGGCGGCCTTTCTTAATCTAAAAGAACGCTATTTTGGTAAAGCAACACGCATCCCTCGCTCTCTTTTAAACACTCTATAGCTCCGTTAGGTCATTAGATGGGAAATTTCTTAAGAGGAAAGAAGAGCGGGGGAAAAATAAACTTGGGCGGGAAGGGTTAGAAGAGAATTTAATAGATGTTTACCGAAGACTGCTTTGGAAGAATTTCAATTGAAAATTCTAAGGATTCCGGGAGTTACTGCAGCCCAGGAAAAATTTAAATACGTTTTGTTGTTGTTATACAGGGCAGGGCAGGAAGGGGTAAAAAGAAAGAAAGAGCGCTCTTTTCTTTTTTATGCTTTAAGCCTAACGATGTAAGATGCAGTTATATAAAACCGAGATTTATGCTCGAGGAGGATTTAAAAATGAAAATTCTGATCTACTATGCTAATAAGATTGGGTTTAGGCATAAAAGTCCTTAGCGTTATTAAAGGAAAGGTGAAATTATTCGTTGAACAATCGATTCAAAAAGAGTGCAAACGGGGTTTTATATTTAACGAAACAAGATCAGGGATCTTCATTACAGATGTGAGTCTGTAATTTAATGAATACCGCAATTATTATGTAATTTATCCATGGAATTTTACCTTGTACCGCAGTAATTACGTAATTTATCCATGGAATTTTACCTTGTACCGCAGTAATTACGTAATTTATCCATGAAATTTCACCAAATACCGCTATTATTTAGTAATTTATCCATGCAATTTCACCAAATACCGCAATTATTTAGTAATTTATCCATGCAATTTCACCAAATACCGCAATTATTATGTAATTTATCCATGCAATTTCACCAAATACCGCAATTATTATGTAATTTATCCATGCAATTTCACCAAATACCGCAATTATTATGTAATTTATCCATGCAATTTCACCAAATACCGCAATTATTATGTAATTTATCCATGCAATTTCACCAAATACCGCAATTATTATGTAATTTATCCATGCAATTTCACCAAATACCGCAATTATTATGTAATTTATCCATGCAATTTCACCAAATACCGCAATTATTATGTAATTTATCCATGCAATTTCACCAAATACCGCAATTATTATGTAATTTATCCATGCAATTTCACCAAATACCGCGATTATTATGTAATTTATCCATGCAATTTCACCAAATACCGCGATTATTATGTAATTTATCCATGCAATTTCACCAAATACCGCGATTATTATGTAATTTATCCATGCAATTTCACCAAATACCGTGATTATTATGTAATTTATCCATGCAATTTCACCAAATACCGCAATTATTATGTAATTTATCCATGCAATTTCACCAAAAACCGGAATTATTATGTAATTTATCCATGGAATTTTACCTAGTATCGCAATTATTATGTAATTTATCCATGCAGTTTTACCTAGTATCGCAATTATTACGTAATTTATCCATGCAATTTCACCAAATACCGCAATTATTATGCAATTTATCCATGAAATTTTACCTAATACCGCGGAAATTATGTAATTTACCAAATACTGTATTTAAAATGCTCCATGGATTTTTTAATTTACTAAAAACCGCAGTAATTATGTAATATTTGCATGGATGTTGGTAATTTAGCAAAAACCGCAATACTTATGTAATTTTTCCAAAGTAATTTACAGAGTACTGCAGTAATTATGAAATTTTTCCATCGTAACTATCAAATATCGCGGTAATTAAGTAATTTTTTCATCGTAACTATCAAATATCGTGGTAATTAAGTAATTTTTCCATAGTAACTATCAAATATCGCGGTAATTAAGTAATTTTTCCATAGTAACTATCAAATATCGCGGTAATTAAGTAATTTTTCGATAGTAACTATCAAATATCACAATAATTAAGTAACTTTCCATAGTACTATCAAATATTGCAGTAATTATGTAATTTTTCCATGGTAATTTACCCTAAATGTTGAAATATATAATTATTTATAATGAAGTATTACTAATAATGTAGTACGCGACGCCATTTAAAATTTATAAGTTCCCTTGAGCAGAATATTATAAATAGCTAGCATTTCATCAAAATTTCCGAAAGAATTACGTCTTACTTCAACTGCATCTTTTTCATTAAAATCCTCGTGTCTATTTCGTTTCACCAACTCTTTAAATGTGTGTCCCATGGGAAATTAAGAAAAAAAATTTATATTCTAAAACCTCTTATTACTTAAGATTAAATGAAAGTTTACCTTAAAAATTAAATTCAATGATTAAACGGGGGGTAGCAGTAGAGAATATTAAAGAAAAACCTTTGGATCTCTAATTTGTTTTCTCTCTATGACGTACGTGAACTGAGAATTCAAGATGATGAAAACTGTATTAAAGCAGCGTTCCGTAATGACTTAGCGTTAGGGTACACGCGCCTATTACCCAAGAGAATTTCAACGCGAAAGAAATTTTGCCAAATACGTTTTAAAGAAAAATTGCACTCCGCTGCTGCATGCAACTCTAATTGGATTTCATATATGATGTCTAGAAGTAAAATAGCCGAAAGATATTAAATTAAAATAAGTAAAAGATTATAATGATATAGTACTAGCTTAGGCATCAATTAATAATTACATGCTTTTAAATGACTGAGCTAAATTAAACTAGAGATAATGAATATTTAAAATAAAAAAAATGTGATTAACTTGCCGATTTTTATCGATATGTCGGTTTGAGGTTGTTTACCGATTTATCGATTAATAATCGGTAAAAACAGAGAATCATTAAAAATCGGCCGAGAATCGTTAAAAATCGGCCGAGAAATGTTAAAAATCGGCCGAGAATAGTTTAAATCGGACGATACCGGTTTCATTGGGCTAAATAATCGGTTTCAATGGGTTAAATAGTCGGTTTCATTGGGTTAAATAGTCGGTTTCATTGGGTTAAATTAATGGGTTACCTCGCAGAGTTTAAATAATCGGTTAAAATCTTTACCAGTTCCAGTAAAACTTCAATATTGGTATCGGTTAATTTATGATATCGGTCATTTCTATAAATAAGTAAATAAATAATTAAATTAATGAAGACCTTATTGCCACCCGATTCCTAATCATCCATGACTATATTCCAACCTTATAATAGTTTAAATTACGTGTACATTGTATACTTCATTATTATTTAAAAGAGTTTTATGGAATATCAGGCAGCGAGTGGTTTGGTTTATAAACTCTTGAACTTTTTGATAACTTCATTTAATCCTCTTCGTGAATTGAAGGAGAAAATAAGGAAAAAGAGGGGAGCAAATACATATTTCTGGAGCCCTTAACGAGAATTCTCGTTTTCATTAAAAATCCTTTTCAGTTTTATTCTCTAGCGAGATATTGAAATGGGAGAAAGCTTTTCCTTAAATTCCTGAAATTAAACGAGAGAAAAACCGAGTAGTCGCCGCCGCAATTTGTCTTTCCAATTAAGGATAATTATCTAGTGATTTTTCGCGACTTTGTCATAAACTGGAAATCTTAATTGACGAGATTTTGAATTTCTTTCTCATTTACAGAGTAACGATTCCTGGGCATCAAGGGACGTTGGGGAGCACGTTAACCAACGAGCAACTCAACCCTTGGCAGTCCTTTGGAGTGGAATTTGTGCTAACCTTCGTCGTGGTTTTCACAGTTTTCGCCACGATGGATTCCAGTCGTAAAGCCTTGGGAAGCGACGCCTTGGCCATTGGAATCGCCTACCTAGCTTGCTCATTTACCGGGGTAAGTCATGCACTTGACTTTTTCTTAATTGACCAACTTTACAAAATGGCTGAAGTTTAAGGTCATAGTTCTAAGTCCCAAAAGTTCGAGGTTAAAGTTTACAATTTTAGACTATTAAGGGTGAAATAAGCCTATATTTTGTTGAAATATTGAAGCGAATTTTGAGTACTGATAATTTTAATTATGTTCTTCCGAAATGAATCACGCTTAACTCTTAATTTCTACCAAATCAAGGTTCCTAGCCATACAGGGTGTTCCAAAAAGGGTGTCAGGCCCTAAATACAGAGCTTTGGTTCTATTAGAGATTTTGAGTCGAAAATGTTCTATAACCTTTTGCCCCAAGGGTCTCCTTAAGCAACATATGATTAAAGCCTTTTATGAGTGACCACTTAATTAAATTAGCATTACCTTTCAGTTTCTTGAATGCAATTAAGGGGTCATCCGTAAAACAAGTCAAACATAACTAGTTTATAGGGTGGCCCTTAGGGCAAAATGTCACGTAACATTTTCCAACTCAAAATGACCCGTAGAACCCACTGTACTTGGGTCATACCACCCTTTTTTGAAGCACCCTGTTTATAGGTCAAATTTTAGAGCCCCAATTAAGGCTCTAACTCATTTCAATTTGGAACACCGAGTGCGACATCTTAATTTCATTAGCATTACCTTTCAGTTTCTTAAGCACATTAAATAGGCCATCCGTAAAAAGAGCCAAACATTACTTGTTTAGGGTGGCCCTAAGGGCAAAATGTCATAATATTTTCCAACTCAAAATGACCTGTAGAACAAACTATACCTCGGTCATACCACCCCTTTTATGGATCACTCTGCCTATAGGTCAAAGTTTTGAGCCCCAATTAAGGCTCTAATTCATTTCAATTTGTAACAACCCAGGCTATAGATCAAAGCCTGAAATAATTAAGGCCCTATCCATTTCGTTTCCGTTCGTTTCATAATCCCTAAACAAAACAACGAATACGAACGTATTGACCTGACAATACACAAAGTTAAACCACGTAAGAAATCAAGAATGCTTCTTAAACGCGAACCGTTCCCCTCTTCCCATCCAGTTTCACTGGTGTCTCGGTAATCTACACCCCTCCTCAAATAATACCTTAAGTATAGGAAAAGTGCGGGGATAAAGAGAGAGCGTAAATCGAGAATGATTCCAAAATGTTTCAGAAATCTCTAGCCAAGCGAACGTTTATAAATCCCGTCGCTACGTAATAAAAGTTAGCGTGACAATCATTAAGGTTCAATCGCTGGAAATCTAGCTCCGACGTTGACGCTGGCACCAACCCGCACTCTCTCCTCGGATTAAACGATGGCAATCAAAACAGTTTTTACGCTCTCCGTCATTCGAAACGGAGAAAGTCAGCCAGCCAGCAAAGACACCCCGTCCCCCTTCCCGTTGCAATGCCTGTCTTGCTTAGACTATTCTTTCTGTAAAAGAGACGACGAACGGACGTGGCATGCCTGCCACCGCCGCCTTCTTAAAGGGCAACCAAGCGAAACGTTCCCGAAGTCGACGTTGGGGATCGGTTCGTTCGCCTTCTCCACTGCCACTGCTATATGTTCATAAGTTATGTTCCATAAGTTTGTCACTCTGGTTACTGAGAACTTGTCATGAAGTGACGTAGATCATAGATTCAAGTAGATTCAAGTAAAGCGACCCCTACCTAGTGAGGCGCTGTCAAAGGCTTAGTACTAACGCCTGGTGAGCAGGGCCGAAAATAACCAAAATTTGTTATAGGACATGTATCCAATGATACATATTTGACTCGAAAATATATACATTATCCACTGGAGTGACAAAAAGTGTGTCGAAACTTCATAATCAATTAAGCTATCAAAACTTTGGATAAACTCATTGGTCAATTGTCCATGCAGTGACACCCTTAGTTTTATTAAAAAAAATTATAGGACATTTCGAAATTTAATTAAGGACAATGTCCAGTGTCCTGTTCTTGTTTCTAGTCAAAGCCTTAGTACAGACTAAATAGGAAGATGGACTACAAAACCGCGTATAGTCAATTCTCGCTTGTCGTTCTCGAACTAGCATTGTCAGTAGAGGTCTCCAGCATTACGAACTATAGGTAGTGTCATACTTATGGAACATATCACTTATAAACTTATGACTCCAGGGATATAGCCTTAGCCCGCCATAATAATAACCATCCGGACCTAGGCCTATAAGGGTTTTGGTCTGCAGCGCGCCTTTGCCTTTTATATTCCGCCACTAAGTAGGTGTTTCCGGCATCAACCCACAACCCCTTTCTTCCTCTCCACTTTTCCGTTATGGTTCATACGCGAGAAAAGGTTTCATTCGGGGCTAAGGCTACCCACTATGAATTTATACTCCAGAGACGATTCTACTCATATGATAGGGGTAACTGTTAAGGACCTTGACGAGTTACGTATAAGAATGAAAGCACCTATTGGTCAAAAAGTAAAATACTTTTGGTTTTCTCAAAGTTTGCCGTTTCCCGTTTCCCCTTCAACTGTTTAGAAAATGATAGCTTCTGTGTTAAACAGTGATGACATTGAGTTCTAAACTTACTCAAAGAAAGATACGGTAGAAATATCGTCACTTCGAGCGTAACATACGCAAACTTTCCTAAGAAGGTTTATTCTCAAATTATTAATGGATTCAATTATATGCAAAGTTGGCATTCGCCAAACTTTCCACAATTATTTAAACTAAATTCATGATGCAATTATCGAAAAATTTATACCACTTATTAAAGAAACACATCAGGGTTGCCAAAAACGTTTGAGATTCAAATTCCCTGACTTATCCAGTTATTGTTCTCAATCTAAGAAGGTTTGATATAAGTAAACAACTTCGTTTAAATCGCGGTTTATGAATATATAACGTAAAACATTGCGAAACCAGCTATTTTATGAATATTTAAACTAAAGCATTTGATAAATTAAAATGGCGTTTAAACGTTCTCCAGCTGGATAATTGAACCGCATATATTTTAACAACTTTCATCGAATTCCTAGACTTTGTAGGAATTTTTAAGATCCCCTAACATTTCGCAGACCATTTTGAAATTCCCTGACTTTTCCCAGACCATTTTAGCCCATCTTGAAATTCCCTGACTTTTCCCAGACCATTTTAGCTCATCTTGAAATTCCCTGACTTTTCCCAGACCATTTTAGCCCATCTTGAAATTCCGACTTTTCCCAGACCATTTTAGCCCATCTTGAAATTCCCTGACTTTTCCCAGACCATTTTAGCTCATTTTAAAATTCCCAGACCCTTTCACTCAATTTTGAAATTCCCTGTCTTTTCCCCAGACCTTTATAGCTCGTTTTGAAATTGCCTGACTATTCCCCAGACCTTTTTAGCTCAATTTGAAATTGCCTGACTATTCCCCAGACCTTTTTAGCTCAATTTGAAATTGCCTGACTTTTCCAGGTGGCAACCACGCACATTATTTTGTTACTATCGACTGGGGAGCTTACACACAACGCGTTAGAGAGCCAATAGCCCATCCCCAGCATATCCTTCATTCCCAAGCTTGTGACGAACGTCTTTGAGAAGGTGCTCCCTCTTTCCATGATTCCATCTCGCGCTTCAACAAGCATTGTCCTTTTATATTATCATTGAACTGAGAAGGATGGTCCCTACTATAGTGTAGGAGACTGTAAGCCTGTAAAATTGACCAACCATTCGCCTTCTCATTAACTGACCTACTCGTAATTTTTATCTATTAAACGGAAACCATGTTGGTCCGCTCTTTCAGATTTGCCCCCCCCCCCCAGTTCTGGGTTTTCGGCAACGAGAATTATTGGTGACGGATTTAGAAGTTTCTAACGAGTAAACAGCCCTGGGAAAAGTCGTTAAAATTTTTCGCCCTTTCGCTAGTTGCGTCCGTCTCGCGTTTCTGTAGATTTTCAACAGAGGTTAGTAACTTGAAGTCCTTAAGGGTTACTGATATGTGCCGCGTGGCACTTTAGTCAAGTACGTTGTGACATAACTTCTGTAATCACGTAATCATTCCGGCGTCTCCATCATTATCTAAGCAAGAGTTTCTATTAGCTCTTGTTTTGGAAAGAGATACAACATCTTCAGTTGAGCTGATGCAGAAGAGCTTTCGATTGTAGAAGCTATTGGCCCTCCTCAAAATAGCTATATAGCTATTCGGTACAACTGTCTTTCAAATTTCTATGCTAACGTGTATGCCGCTGCGTGGTGATTTACAGAAAATTATATAGTGTTCTACAAGTATATGCAAATGTGTATTTTTACACAATATTAGCATAAGAAAATTTTCTTATGATATTAGTCATTGACGATTCATTTACAATTGTTATAAAATTAGAAATGTGTCGCTTTTCATGGGTGGCTTCATTGGTTAGAATTAGAGATGTGAGTCGGTAATTTTACCGTCCGTAACTTACTAGTAATTACCCAAATACACCCTAAATTACCAATTTATATCATACCGTAATCTTAAAATATGATAATTTACCGTGGTAAACTACCAAAGAGTTCCCAAATCTTTTTTCGAACAAAGTTAAAACCTTTTTGAGTGAAACTTAAGCGTACTATAGACTGCCAGAGACTATCAAAATAAGGCAATTTACTTTCGGTGCCCAGTTTTACCTCAATTTCCCATTCGTTTTGCGCATTATAAAGAACTTAAACTAGCTATACAGTGATCAAAAGAGCAACGTAATAAATAAATTACCAACAACCTTCCCAAAATTGTAATCGGTAATTTACGGATAATTTTAAGGTATTTTAAAATGTAATGTTTCGGTAATTTACCTGGTAAATTATATTTTAAATTACTGCTGTTTCACTTCTCTAGTTAGAGCTGAATGTCAATTGAACATGAAATTAATTCCTTCGATTTACGAACTTCTGATTTAACCTAAAATCCCACCTTCAAACTCATTTCGCATATTGGAAATATAAAGGGAATGTTGTAGTAAACGTAATTAAAGGCGGCGGCAACTCTCTGGGACGAATTTTAAAGGTATATTTTCGATAGTCCAGTTCGTTGAAAGTAGCAAGCGCGATCGGAAATAATTTGAAATACGTAAAACAGCCCGATTGATGAAGGAAAGGTACACGCAGCTTTCAATTTTAATCGAAAAGGTCCATGAAGGTCTCCGGCCACTATGTATAGCGAGCCCCGAATTTATAATAGGACCTTTAAAAGAGAGAAGGAGACGACTTGTGTCGTGTTTTAGTGGCGGTATGGGGGCCCTACTGGTAATATTAAACCGAACTTCTAACGTTATTAGAAAACTGCCACGCTAGATTGAAAAGTATACTGCTTCCTGCATGGTATATGGCGGTAATTTTATGTTCTACTGAATCTCCGCGCTATATACGAATGGATTAAAAGATATACCTGAAATTAATACCATAGAATGCTCGCGGGACAAGGCCTATAGGTAACTTCGTGAAAATATGCAAAGTGGATTTTGCGAAACTTTGAATATAAGGAAACTTATCTATATTTTAGGATTTATTAATTTGAATTTACGAAGTGGGATTATAGCTTATGCAAAATTTACAATTTTAAGATTATTCTATAGGGTTGGTACCGGTAATTGGGAACGATTCTAATTGGGAACACTTTTTCTTTAAAATTTTGTAACAAATTTTTGGATGGCTCAAATTCCTTTTAAAAGGGCTCAATTTGTAGATTGAATATCGAGGATTACGATAAAAATGGTCCGAATATTGTAGGAATACGTGGATGAAAGATACGGACCAATATACGCACCAACTCGGACTCATCAACTTAAGTTGATGCCAATTTTAGGTGTTTCTTGATACAATACCGTCGGGGAATAAGCTTTAGCGAGAGTTACAATAATCCCACGATAACAAACCTTTAACCATTAGATAGATCACGTTTTTAGCTATAAAATTGATATTAAAATCTCTCGTTTCGATTCGGAATTCGATTCAAAAATAGAGTTGGAAAAAACCAAGTAAAAATTGCAAATGGGAACACGACGTTTCGAGGATAATTAGAATCATTTTTAAGCTATTTTACTAAAAGATTAAACGTAAAAGTGGTGTAAACAAGCTACTTTCGGATAATATTAACTTTAAAATACATCATTGACCCAAAAAATACTCAAATTTCGCGCCTTTAGCAAAGTTTTCAATTTAGCCGTAAGAGGGCCATAGCTACCACTACGTATTGGGCGGGAAAACGGCAAACCGAGTCAGCTGTTATGCTAGAGGCGAATAAAATGTGACTTCTCAACAAATTAGTGAGCATTTTGACTCAGGTATTGTTTTTAACTATATTATCCTATTATCACTTATCAAATCTGCGTAAACTTTAATCCAGGTGCATGAATTTAGGCCCTACGTATTGGTAGCTTTTTTCCTAGGGCCTTTTTTATTCCTCCCATTTGATTAGCATTGGTGTTCCCATTTGGGTCCCGCGTTCACTATTTAGAGTCAGGGTGTTCCCATTTACCAGCGATTGTTCACATTTGGGGTCCTCTAAGGGGTTTAGGAAATAGGATATTGTGCAAAATTTAAAAGAGTTAAAGAGCTGAAATCATAGCGAATTGTGTCTAAAGAATCAAATTTCATGTCCTGAAAGTTTCAGGTGTCTAACGTTAGCGCCACCAAAGTTATTCAAAGATTTGTAAAAAGTGTTCCCAATTACCAGTACCAACCCTAAATGTCAACGTGAATGGAAAATAGCGTTTTCTTGGGTTTAAGGAGGTTTGTCAAAGTTGATTTTAATTAAGATCAAGTATTTGCAACGTAATTTAAGTAACAAATAGATTTTGCCTTTCCAAATTTACATACGTAAATTTTCACACGGCTCACAAACATTTTTTTCGAGATGGTTTCATAGTTTAATTCAATAAATATGAATTTTAAAGTATTCTCAAAAGTTCATAGATAAAAACAAAAAGTATACTTCGATCATAGTTCCCACCCTCTTCTCAACATATGCACGAACCAACCAATTAGAGAAAAGGTTTTTGGTACCAAAGGTTTATAGAAAATAGTTGGTGGGTGGCGATCCGAGCGTTAATTCTTGGTACTAGATCATCTGCTAATTTAGAAGCCTATTCAAGAATGATCCCTGTGCTACGCCGATGGGGGTCTACACTATTCTGAGAGATAAAGGGAGGTTTCTCATATTACACGGCTCGAGCAAAGTTCAACGAAGCATACTTATTGTTTATATCGATGAACGTTTGCGAAAATTTTAAAATTCATATTTAATAAAATAAACGATGAAAACACCTCGAATTTTAAAATATTCTTTAGATGTTGAAAAGTTACAACTTCATGACTAGTCAGATTGTTCATCGAATTCACGAGCTAAAAATTAGCTTTCTAATATTTCATCATGGAGTTTTTTTTTCAGCATTTCCTAATCATTGCATGAAAACAACTGTATTTTTCCAGGAAGTCTCTACAGGGGAGAGTATTTAAAGAAAGAGGGAGATCAGAGCATCTGTTTAGAACAGAGCTAACGCTTCGTGTTTGTTCTTGATTAAGTCGCGAAGACTTACAAAACTAAACGAACCCTGATGATGCGCGTAAAGATGCTCAGAAAAGTATGACTATTGAATAAAGGGCTAACAGAAATGATACACTTTTACCAGTCACAAAGACTCCCCCCCCCCCCCCTGAGTTTCCATCCATTAAAGGGAGGGTGAAGTAGAAAATCAAGTGATTTTTCATCGATTCTTCTACTAATTTTAAGACCAGTCTTCATAGTGAAACCTTCAGGAAATACTTTCGAATGATTTTAAAATTCAAATTAGGTTCAGATTTTAAGGATAATTCTAAACAAGGACTTCCGACCAATCGCGTAACGCCCAGCCTTTTTATTAACAAAATTCTCGTGGCACGCTCCATGTCTCGCGCCTAATTTTATCAAATCTCGTGATAAATTTCATTTAACACGGAACGTGCCGCGAGAATTTTGTTAACAAAAAGGCAGGGCGTTACGCGATTTGTCGGCAGTCCTTGTTTAAAATTATTCTTAAAATCTGAACCTAATTTGAATTTTAAAATCATTCGGAAGTATTTCCTGAATGTTTCACTATGCAGGCTGGTCTTATAATTAGTAGAAGAATCAATAAAAAATCACTTCATTTTCCACTTCACCCTCCATTTAAGGGCTTACGGGAAATCAAAGTCGATGACAATCATATTGTTGAAATTACTGTCATTAAATATTTGGTGCTATTTTGTCACGCTAGAAACTTTCCGAAACTATTTACTATTTCAGTTTCAAATTAATAAAGTAATTCGAACACGTCCCCCTTTTTATTATATATATATAAAAAAAGCTTCTATTGAACATCAACTCCGACATTTGAGCCTCTGCGACTTTATTTAGGACGGTATCAAATAGGTTCGGTTCTCTATTAGATATTATTGTCCGTGTTATTACTAGATGGGGTTTATAATAAAAGAGGAAAAGTATTGGAAAAATCGTCCCAACAGACTCCCCCAGCAGGTCTCTTTTGAAAGGATTAAAGTCCAATAAGAGATTGCGGGCAGCGGCCGTTCAACAATATTGCTCCCTTACATCCTTTCTCCATCTTCTTTTTTCCCAGAATGACTTTCGTCATTTTTCCGTGATAGCTTTTTTTCTCTCTCTCTTCTCTCTTTGAGAGCGAACGACAGAGAAAGAAAGAGAGAGAGAGAGAGAGGTTTTCTCTCTCTCATTATCTCGATAATAGCTTTCCTTTTCCCACTATTTTTAGCCCGAGTCCCATTTCTCTCTCTCTCTGTATTTCTCCGATTTCCCAATCCCTACTTACTACCTCCCACTGGTGCAAACCACTACTATATTCTTTGTTGGGCAGCTTGGGCGGTTGCCCCTTCACGTTGACTAGCGAGTGATAATGTCTTAAAAAGAAATACGGCGATTGAGGAAAAACTTGGGTAGAACTTATCACGTGGCCAGTGGCATCAGATTCCCAAAAAACACACAC
This sequence comes from Phalangium opilio, assembly GCF_054372755.1. Lineage (NCBI taxonomy): Eukaryota > Metazoa > Arthropoda > Arachnida > Opiliones > Phalangiidae > Phalangium > Phalangium opilio. The sequence continues at coordinate 6,235,551 of NW_028324226.1, forward strand.
TATAACCGCCTTCTCGTGAGAATCTGACTGACTAGTTCAGTGAATACGCGAAGGAACACGCGTACATGGTTCATTTTGTTAATACTACCTTTTCTGTTGGTGACAATAACCCACGTGACAAGAAGGAACCAATTTAACCCTCTCGCTGTTGGAATTTAGGCTCGCAGTGTAGAATATTTTTTCACACAACAATATGTGTCCTTTGTTAGTATTTAAAACACTTACCTGGTATTCTGGCTGGGTTGCTAACGAAAAACGTCTCAATTCAATTCGACTTTTACATCGCATGGGCTGAACTTTGACTTCAAATTTCTCAGGCAGCAGATCGAATTTTTGAAAACGGGCTTCGTCACGAAACAGACAGACCACGTCTCCCTAATAAAAAATAATGAAATAAAAATATAATCACTGAAAACGTAAATAACAATATTGTCACTTTTGACCCCCACCCCAAATCGTTACTGAAAAAATAAGCAACTAAACAAAGCTATCTTGAACATCTGCTAGAGGTCGATAGACGATTCATAAAATTGTTTTTGCACCTCAAGGCGTCACAGCTTATTTTTCCATGGGTTTAATGTTGTTGTCAACGTCACACAGGGGCGTTCAGTGCTTGTAACCAAAGCAATTCGTTATGATCGGTTTTTCTCGCTGAACGCCATCAATAACAACATGTCCTACTCTTTCCATAGTTAGTTGGCCGTCAATTTTCCGAAACACGATTGCCAGTATTCGAGAGCACGAATAAATACAAATTGTTTAACCTTGAATTAAGGACTTTACGAATCACCTATTATGATAACTAGTTACAAATCAAAATTTGATCAATGTAAAAAATTTCAAAATCATCGATGGCATGCACTTCTCCCCAATTGAACATTATCCACGTAGAAAGTAAAAGATGAAATGAAAGAATGTATAGGCTTATACGAAGGCGAACAAAACGCTAACTAAAGCTAGCCTCTTCGAAGAGTCGCTCCATATTTTAAAGTACTTTTTCCACAGAACAGAAAAGGAAACGACAAAGTTAAACTTATATTTCGGGCGCGTTTTCGAAATACCGACGATGGTTTTTGAAGGGGATGGAATTGAGTAAAAAGGGAAGCCTTTCTTGATCCTCTAAGGTTATATATATATAATAAAACTCGGCTTTTTCTGATCGAAATCATATACAGGGTGTTTCTGATAAGTCTACTATAATTTAAACGGTGCGTTCTTAGGGTCAAACTGAGTCAAAAGTGTCAAAGAACATGGACGGGGTATACAACATTTAGTTACGGAGATATGGCCTCAAAAACAAGTGGAGTAAGACATACAAATCTTAAAGTGTCTTCAATCTAAGAACGTTACAGAACCTTTAAATGAGTATAAGTGTGAAGCGTGTGTTGGTAAAGTAAAGCTACATATACTCCACATGTGTTATTAATATTTCCTTGTTTAAGGGTCCAATCAATGTTTGGGAGCCCGTATCTCCGTTACTAAATGTTGTAGACCCTATATTCTTTGACACTTTCCCTCAGTTTGACCAAGAAGTGATATCTAGTTTATTAGGGCGAAGGTATAAAAATGCCTAAGTATTCGCGGCCATAGTCCCAGTCAGGCCAGTCCCCCTTTCAAAAGGGGGGGACGTAAAAGGAGGCCGGGCTATTTCGCCTCTCCTCAGTCGTCATTCGCGTCGCGCTGACGTGAGTTTTCAAGAACCAATGAGATGCTGGTTGTAATTTAGAGGCGGGGATTAACTCCGGACCTACGTTTGGACTGGAGATAAAGCTAGAAATGTGGCGAACTGGCGAATTTATACCTTCTCCCTAATAAACTAGATATCGCTTCTTGGTTTGACCGTAAGAACATCCCCTATCATTTATGGTAGACTTATCATAAACACCCTGTATGTATACAACCATACACTGTGTGGATTCAAAAAATATGATATCGGCATTGTGAAAAATTAGATTTGTATCGAGATTTTGGAGTCGAAAAGAAAAAATTGGCAAATTCGAGTCGCGCCAAAAAACCGAGCATCTTCCTTCTTTCCCTTGTGTGTTAAAAAAAACGCAAGTTCAAATCAAGAGCGCCAGCAGCGCGAAGAAATTGGCGGGCCTCTTGAGCTTTATCCAAAAACGGAATCTTGATTTCTTTATGCAATATATGAAGTCTTACAGCTGCGGGATTTATTTATGGAAGCGGTATCGATGTATTTTAATCCGATTTGTACCTTGAATTTTTATTTCCCTGTCTAAGTTACGGCTTAGTTACTATGGCGAAACAAAGCGCGTTGAGCTGAAATTGGATTTGGTTTGCACGCATTCTATAAACTACTGTTGTTTTTCTTGTGCTTAATTTTTGAGTTGTGATATGTACAACTCAAAAGATAGAGGTGTGAAATTGGCAGTAAATTACCGATCCAAATCTTTAGGAGTAATATTACTGGGTCTTTTTAAGGGTAGAGGAGATAAGTTCAACGGTAATTTACCGGTAATATAATACATAATAAAATACATAATTTCCGTGGTACATTAAGATATGCTGTATATCGGTACCATACAGCTGGTAAACTAGTGGTATTATATGAACGCTAGATTAACAACTCGCATTGGGAACGGAATACCGGCTGAAGTTTTAATTAAAATAACACCTTTTAAGAACTTCATAATTCAGCAGTACGCATTTTAAAGGGAGGGTGAAGTATAAAATCAAGTGATTTTTTATCAATTCTTCTACTAATTACAAGACCAGTCTACATAGTGAAACATTCAGGAAATACTTCCGAATGATTTTAAAATTCAAATAAGGTTCAGATTTTAAGGATAATTTTAAAGGTCCTCCGACCAATCGCGTAACGCCCTGCCTTCCTGTTAACAAAATTCTCGTGGCACGTGCTACATGTCGAATGAAATTTATCACGAGATTTGATAACATTCGCGCACGAAGTGATAATCGTGGCGCGAGACATGGATTAATTATATAAGAAACATGGATTAATTGTAATATTTATAAAATCAACTTAATAATTTCCAGAATAGAATTATGTCCTTCTGATTTTAGCTCCTAATAATTTGCTGTACCCAACAACAGCCACCAACAAATACCAAGCGAACAACTTTCAAAATCATCCCTTATTAGTAGCGGTATAATGCTTGAAAAAAATTGATATGGTTCATGGAGGAAAAAATGAGGAGAAGATGGTGCTCTTTCTCTACAAATAAAACAGTCCTAACACCCACACGTGGGCGAGTACCCTGGTAACAATTAGAGGGCGCTACAAGACTCGCTTGTCACGTGACGTGCTACATTTTACTGCAGGTAGCGAACAATACATCCCGCTGTGAGAGGATGACATCAAAAGCCCGTTAGAGACAGTCCTGTCTTGTCTTCTCCTTCTATTTACCTCCATGTATGGTCTATACTTTGATGGAGATGAGATGAAGAGGGAGGGGAGGAATAGCGAAAGGTTAAAAAGAAGTAAAAGTCACGTGGGCGAGGAGACGTGGATTTGAAAATGCCAACAGTTTCCTCCTTTTACTTTCTTTGACGCGATATTCCCGACAACAACATGGCGCGGCTAGTCTAGCAACTCAATCGAAACGTCCCTGGGCGCCATCGAGAAAGGGAGAGAGAGAGAACTACTTTTCTCATCTTCACTAACAGAAAAGGAAGAAAGAAAAAAATAAATAAAAATAAAACAAAATAAAAGAGAAACAGTCGAGGTAACTCAATTCTTCCATTCTCTCCTAGCTTACATCCTATCTCTAAAGGTCCATTCAGACTATAGACTAAAATCTTTCGTTCACGTCTGTGAAGTCGTTTTTCTCGCTTAATTAGACACGTGTCAACGACTAACTAAAGATTCACGGGTCAGGGTTCGTACGGAATTTTTACTTTCAAAATCCCTGACTTTTTCAGGTTATCCCTGACCAAATTTTGGCAATGTCCCTGACCATTTTAAGGTGTTTACCAGAGCCCACTTCATCACACCTGTCTCATATTTAGCATTGGTCGAAGCATGGTTTGATATACCAAACGAAATCCCTGACTATTTAGGAATTTTCTTTAAATCCCTGACTTATCCCTGACTTTTGCTCCTATTTTCCATATCCCTGACTTATCCAGGTTTTCCAGGTTCCGTACGAACCCAGCGGGTTTAGTTTCAAACTTTTAAATGGCAGTGTCGAAATGGCACCACTTTGTTAGTGGCTTTTCTTGATCATGCCTTACAGACGATCTGTGAGCTGTGTCTAAGCAGACGATATATGAAAAGTTTTAGGTTGCGCTCTTGGCTGTATTTGTCATTTTGGGTTCGACTATTTTAGTATCGAACTGTCTTGGTTAAAAAAAGAAAATCACACTAAATGCGACTCGTTTTAAGTCGTCTGCTCTGACGTCTGAACAGGGAAATGAACTTATCGACGCGCCGATGGCAATGGAAGATGCAGGGTCGGATTAAGGGGGGGGGGACGAGGAAGCACTGGCCCCCGGGTGCAAGACTTGTTTGGGGGTTGTTTTGAGTTAAACTATTCCCCCTCAGCAACATTTACTGTTCCTTTTTTCTCGACTTAAGGGGGCGCTTACTATCTCGGCCCCCAGGTGCAAAATAGCTTAATCCGGCACTGGTAAGAAGTTACTCTCGTCTGAAGGGGCCTTGAAAAAGCCATGTCCAAAATATTCCGCTACTAGACGGTAATTCGACTTGTAAGTCGCTAGCTAAAGAACAAAAATAGAAGGAAGGTCGTTGTTATGTTTATCTATTAAAAAAACATTAGTGTAGACCAAAGTAGACTACTGATAAGATAAGCAACATGTATATAAACTGTAACTGATAATGTTTGCCAGGCACTACTGGACTGACGATTGTATAACGCGGGTCTCTAAACTTAAACCTTTTAACCATGTAAATAATAAACTTCAGTTTTATACACCGACCTAGTCGTAATCATTGTAGTGTAGTACACAACAAATTGGCGACGGAGGCGAGATCCCATCGATAGTTCTACGTCATCAATTCATAAGAAGATATCTTGCTGTCACGAAGACTGCCAGTAGCATCATGTCATTTGCCGCACAATTCAGTCCCTTCGACGAGCAAACGGATTCGTGGACACTGTATTCGGAGAGGCTAGAGCAGTACTTCATCGCAAACGATATCAATGATGAGGCAAAGAAGAGAGCGACCTTGCTGACAGTCATTGGCTCAGCTACGTACGCAACACTCAGGAACATCGTGGGACCAGCTAAACCCACCGACAAAGATTACGATGAATTGGTTAAAGCGCTGATGGACTACTTCAACCCGGTTCCATCAGAGATCGTCGAACGATTTAAATTCAATTCACGGGATCGTAGGCCAGGAGAGACAATAGCGAAGTATGTTTCCGAACTTCGTCGCATGAGCGAATTTTGTAATTACGGGACCACTCTGGATAACATGCTAAGAGATAGGCTCGTATGCGGGTGCAAGGAAGACTCGCTACAGAAAAGGCTATTGTCAGAAGAAAAATTAACTCTCGTCAAGGCCATGTCAATTGCCCAAGCCATGGAACAAGCGGTCCAGAACGTCAGTACAATGAGGAATCAACAAAACGGGGACTCCATTGAGAAAGTACATGCCATATCCGTACTGTCAAAGAAGAGACGTCCAACCAGAAAAGGGAAACAAGTCTCAGCCTCTAAGCAAGCCACTGAAGACGCTCGAAATAAATGCTACCGATGTGGGGCACAAGAACATTTAGCAGCCAAATGTCCATACGTAAACTCGACCTGTCACGCATGCGGAAAGAAGGGTCACATTTCCAGAGCCTGTTACAAGAAACAGCAAAAAGGGAACGATGCGATGAAGTACATAGAAGCTGAAGAAACGAAATCTCAAGAGTCTAAAGAGTACGAAGTGTTCTTTATTCCAAACACTACAACGCAACTGGCGAGGCAGTCCGAGGACGTGTTCTACATTCCCGCTCAGCGAAAGAACGAAAGATCGTCGGATCCATACAGAGTTGACTGCGTAATCAACGGAAAGCAGGTCACAATGGAGGTCGACACGGGCTCCGCGTTCTCGCTGATTTCAAGCCATGCAGCCGAAGGAGTAATTGAAACGAAACACATAACCGCCTCGGACGTTCGACTGACATCATTCTCGGGCCATAACATAGAGGTCGTTGGCGCCAGCGAAGTCAAGGTCACATATCGCTCGCACGAGGACGTACTCCCGATAGTAATATACAAGGGAAGTGGACCAACATTATGCGGAAGGTCGTGGATGTCATCTTCTCTCCCGATTATCCAAAAAGGAGTGTTACCTCAGGCGAATGCAGTTCTACGAATCTCGGATCCGGTGAAGACCCTACAAGTGATCCTAGATGAACACGAAGAAGTTTTCGACATGAAGAAAAATGGATGTTTGAGAGGCGTCAAAGTTCTACTACATAGAAAGTCTAACGTGGAGCCGAAGTTCTATAAAGCGCGGTCCGTACCTTATGCCTACACGGAAAAAGTCGACAAGGAATTGCGGCGGTTGGAAGAAACGGGAATCATATCTCCAGTACCCTTCGCCCAGTCTGCGGCACCCATAGTTCCGGTTCTGAAGCCAAACGGCAACGTTAGGATCTGTGGAGACTTCAAGGTCACGGCAAATCGGCAAATAGAAACTGAGAAATACCCTCTACCTAAAGCAGAGGACATCTTCGCCAAATTATCCGGCTGCAAAATATTTACCAGACTCGACATGAGAGACGCGTATAGTCAACTGGAACTAGAAGAATCATCCAAAGACTTGGTCGTTATCAACACGCAAAAAGGATTATTCCAATATAATTTCTTACCTTATGGAATTTCATCGGCGTCTGCAATTTTCCAAAAACATATGGAAACGTTATTGCGGAATGAAGACTGCGTCACACCTTTTCAAGACGATATTCTGTTGGGAGGAATCGATGAAGCCGATCATCTGAGAAAATTAGACTCCCTACTCCGTGTCATGAAAGACGCCGGCTTGAAATTAAGGCGTGAGAAGTGCCAGTTCGCGAAAGCCTCCATAGACTTCTTGGGACATCATTTGGACGGCCAAGGACTTCATCCATTACCGACCAAAACTGCAGCAATATCCGATGCTCCTGAACCTCAAAACGTCGAGGAACTACGCTCATTCCTGGGACTTCTAAATTATTATTCCAAATTCATACCTAATTACGCCACGAAGTTATCACCTTTATATCAACTACTTGAAAAATCTACAAAATGGAGATGGGACGATCTGGAGCGCATCACGTTCAAGGAAGCCAAGGAGTTCCTTCTTAATTCAAACTTTTTGGTACACTTTGATCCCACCAAAGAGATAAGGCTCGCGTGTGACGCGTCTCCCGTCGGCATCGGAGTTGTCCTTTCACATGTTATCGAAGGAGAAGAGCGCCCCATATCGTTTGCGTCAAGAACTATTTCAACGGCAGAGAAGAACTACTCTCAACTAGAGAAGGAAGCTTTGTCCCTAGTCTATGGCGTAACAAAATTCAGAGACTACTTGTTGGGTCGCCACTTCAAACTGATAACCGATCATCAGCCGCTGGTTAGCCTCCTGTCCGAGAGCAAGCCCATACCGCAGATGTCCGCTGCACGTATCCAAAGATGGTCATTAGTTCTATCCGCATACGACTATACGATCGAATACAAGAAAGGAACACAGCACTCAAACGCCGACGCGCTGAGTCGTTTGCCGCTTCCAGTAGATCTCGACGAAACACCCTTGCCAACTGAATACGTACTATTGATCCAGAAGTTAGATAAAAGTCCAATAACCGTCGTGGACATAAGACGCGCAACGGAGAACGACAAACTGCTTTCAAGAATTAAATCGAACGTAATCAACGGCTGGAATCAAGAAGATCGAGACTCAACCGAGGCAAAACCATATTACGCTCGTCGACAAGAATTATCAACGATGCATGATGTTCTCATGATCGGACAACGGGTCATCATTCCAAAGGAAATGAGATTGAGGATATTGGAGCTACTCCATGAAACGCATCAGGGAATCGTGCGAATGAAATCGTTGGCTCGTTCCATGTATTGGTGGCCGAAGATCGATGACGACATCACGGACTATACCAAACAGTGTGAAACCTGTCAAGCCTTAGCACCAGAACCTTCGAAAACCTTCGTACCATGGCCCAATGCTAAAACACCTTGGAGCAGGGTGCATTGCGACTTTGCCGGTCCAATAGAAAACAAGTTTCTATTAATAACCGTAGACGCATTTACAAAGTGGATTGAGGTCGACGTTGTCGCCACTACATCGACTGATTACGTAATTCGATCCCTGCGCACAAAGATGGCTCGATTTGGAATCATACGCACACTTGTCACTGATAATGCATCGTGTTTTTCAAGTCACCAATTCAAGGAGTTCACTAAAATGAATGGAATCAAACACGTCACCATAGCGCCATATCATCCACAATCTAACGGCCAAGCTGAAAGGACCGTCCGGACCGTAAAAGGTTCTCTTAAGAAACTATCAGGAGGACATGACCAAACCATCGACATTCTCAACGCTGGTTTTAAGACGTTCAACTTGGGATCGCTCGAACAGAGGATAGCTAGAATCTTGATGCGTCATAGAAGAACCCCACTAGCGTGTGGAAAGTCCCCGGCGGAACTCATGTTGGGAAGAAACATAGTCACCTGCATGGACCTGAGTCATCCAAGAAATGAGCCAGACGATAATCAGAACGAAACCGATTTAAAGGCCAAGTTCCACCTTAACGAAGAAGTCTTCGTCAGAAATTATTCCAGAGGAGCTGGATGGATTCATGGTCGCATCAACAAGAATATAGGCAATACTATGTACGAGGTTATCAGCGACGACAAAGTGATGAGAAGACATCAGAACCAATTAAGGAAAAGACAAGCCCCATCCGAAGACACGTACCGCGGAAATAAATCCGGAGATCAATCAAAGTCCTTGTACCCATCACTTCCTCCGAACATATCCGACAATGAAGATCTGTGGTTTCCAACACCCTTTCCAACGTCTACCGAAATCGCTCACGATACAGAAGCAACTGTGGAAGACGCACAAACCAACGCAACTTCCGGCCAAGCAATCATAACCAACGCAGCAGACGACACAACCTGCCAAGTCCGTCCTCGCCGTTCGCAAAGACCACGCAAACCAGTTAATCGGCTCGGGTTATAAAAAAAAAAAAAAAAAAAAAAAAAAAAAGGAAGAATGTGATGTTATGTTTATCTATTAAAAAAACATTAGTGTAGACCAAAGTAGACTACTGATAAGATAAGCAACATGTATATAAACTGTAACTGATAATGTTTGCCAGGCACTACTGGACTGACGATTGTATAACGCGGGTCTCTAAACTTAAACCTTTTAACCATGTAAATAATAAACTTCAGTTTTATACACCGACCTAGTCGTAATCATTGTAGTGTAGTACACAACAGTCGTCCGATAGCATTAGCATCTAACAGAAAGATCGTGTCTTAGACAAAATTCAATCTATTTAAATAACGAGACGTAATTTTCAAACACACTCCAAAGAAGTCTAACATAAGCAAGATAAATTCATTAATCTTTATATAAACAACTAAAGTTTGTTTGTATGTCTGTCTGTCTATCCCCATTCCCCATGTGCTTAACCAAAGACGTTAAGTAGTTGATATTATTGTACAGGGTGTTCAAAAAAGGATGGTAGAACCTAAGTACATACGTGCGGGTTCTATAGGCGATTTTAAATCTAATGACATTTTGCTGTTCAGGCCACCATTTACATTAGAGCATTTTACGAATGACCTCTTAAGTAAATTAACATTGTCTTAGTTAGTTTCTTACTTAATTTTAAGGGGTAATCCGTGTGACAAAATGTCAAAGAACAATTTCGACTCAAAATGGTTCATAGAAGCCTCTGAACTTGGGTGTTAAAATGTAAAATATTTCTAACCCGATGTTTCCAGCACCATAAGTTTATAAGATATGCTCCATAAGTATGACACTACCTATACTTCGTAATGCTAGAGACTTACAGCTCGAGCTATTTCAAGAACGACACGAGAATTGACTATGCTCGGTTAATTTTGCAGTCCACCTTCCTATTTATTCTGCCTGTATTAAACCTTTGACGGCGCCTCACCAGGCATCGCTTTACCTCGAATCTATGACCTACGTCACTTCATGACAAGCTCTCAGCTAGTAACCAGTGACAAACTTATGAAACATATCTTATGAACGATAACCAAACGGTGCTAATTTTGAAGTTAAAGAGCACCGCAGTAACGGTATAGTCTATTATTATCAAATCTAGGCATAGGCATTCACATTCTAATCGAATTCTCCTAAATACTTAACTGCGTTCTAACATACGTATCAGTAAATTGAATAAAAGGAGTAAAATGGGTTACAACAAAACTCGTCAAAAGTATTCAGTTTACCCTCTGGCTGACAATGGTTCATGAAGAGTTGGAACCATTTTATTTCGGTATTAAACCTGACTGGTATACCAAACTTCGGCATTGTCCCGAACAGTCGACAATCAAATTATACTTTGTACAAACTTAATTTAAAACAAAGAACTTTATCCGCCTGCCTTTAAAAAAAAGGGGGCCCAACTTTTCAGACAGGATGATAAGTTTCAACAATATTAAAACAGTTCGAAAAATATAAAATAAAACCTAGGCCTATGAAACCGTCAACGAAAAATAAAGGGGGGCTATTTGGTTCTGTAAAAGAATTTCCAAGCACGTGTTATTGACGTATTTTTCTCCCATTTTCTTTGTATTCTTTTATAAAACGATCCCGCGCTACGTAAGAGCTTTTTTTTTGTTCTGGGAATTCCGAGAAATGTTGGATGTGATCCAATTTCATCCTTATAACCCTTTGTTTTATTTTTTTTTCACTGAACGTTTTAACATATAGTTCAACTTCCGATGAATACTTGAATTATAATGATATTTTTCGTAATTAATTTAGAGAGGTTTTCAATTTCAATACGCATTTTTTGTCGGGGGCTTTGGATATTGTCGAAAATTTTTTAAATTAATGATGGTCGATATCGTAAATTAACTGATGTCGATGCCGACATCGAAGTTCTACTGGAACCGATACCGATTTTAACCGATAATTTAAATTCTGCGAGCTAACTGATTATATTTAATCCAATTAAACCGATATCGACCGATCTCGATCAATTGTTAATCGATATCTCCCAAATATCAACCGACATATATCGATTGTCAACCGATATAAATCGATTGTCGACCGATATAAATCGATTGTCGACCGATATAAATCGATTGTCGACCGATATATATCGATTGTCGACCGATATATATCGATTGTCAACCGATATAAATCGATTGTCAACCGATGTAAATCGATTGTCAACCGATATCCACGGATTATCAACCGATATAAATCGATTGTCAACCGATATCCACGGATTATCAACCGATATCCACCGATTGTCAACCGATATCCACCGATTTTCAACCGATATCCACCGATTGTCAACCGATATCCACCGATTGTCAACCGATATCCACCGATTGTCAACCGATATCCACCGATTGTCAACCGATATCCACCGATTGTCAACCGATATATATCGATTGTCAACCGATATCCACCGATTATCAAATTAAATATAATGCCTGGGTGGAGAACCAAAACGCAAAAATATTAACACAGGGAAAGCTCGCTTGCAGGGGAAATCACTCCCATGTATTTTCTACCTACCCCTGTAGAAATGTTTTACCCGTCGCACACCGCTGTTCAGGGACAAGCCCAAATTTAGGCGCAAACCCAATGAAATCGGATTAAAACACGAAATACTAATTTTTGGAACGCGTTTCCTTTTTCTTGGATTTTTGTTCTTTATGCACAGTTACAATTCTTTAATTTTAGAATTTAACGAAGCTGCTTGGTTGGTACCAGTAATACTAGTGGAAGATTTTAGAAGTGGTTTAATTGATTTACGCAAAGCCATTAAGCTCTTTTCTAGACCTGTAACATTTTAGCTTTATGAATAAGCCCTAATTAAGGCTCGTTTAATTGAATTTGAGAGACGTAAAAACTTAGTTTCTAAAAAAGCACCATCATGGAGATATTTCATATGGGTGGGCCCAAAGACTATTTAGTGTTTAGTGTCTATATAGACTGGTAACTATAAAACACCAGGACCGCGTAGCTAGCTAGTTACGTATAAAATGAAACAATAAATAGTATACATAATAGAAAAGTAAGCTAATAGCTCTGTCAACTTGGCAAAACACATTAGTTAGAAGTTGTTGCCTTATAAACTATTTAGAAATAACTAGTAACCATTAAGCCTCCAAACATTTTTCCAAAAAAAGAAAAAAAAAATTAAATACACAAGGCCGATATATACCAAATACGTCTGGTTTAGACGGGCATCTTTTTAAAAGTATTTTAAAATGGATATGTAGAGGAAATTTAAAAATAAAAAATAAAAAATAGTTTCAGAAAAAAAAAACCCTACGCAACTCTTAAAACTATATTAGAGGAAAGGAAAAACTATAAAAAGAAATAGCTTAAACCCGCGGCCAGCATTTAAAAAGAGATCGAAGAAAAAGTTTTTATTTTTTTTTCTTCAAAGAGGAGAAAAGATGAGAGAGAGAGAGGAAGAGAGAGAGAGAGAGAGAGAGAGAGAAAGCAATAAGCATTAAATCACAACCCCATCTTTCCTATACACCCCGTGAAGTTGGCTTCCCTCTAAGATATTACGGTCGAAGTTCTCCCCCTCCTCTTATAGTATTGGCAGAAGTTCATAAAAAAAAAAGAAGTATAACCCCATCGTTGACGCCAAGCATAAAAAAAGAATATGGCGTGTCCTTGTTTCATTAAATTGGGAACTGATTGGGAACTGAAGGGTTAGAGAGGCGAAACGATTTTTAACCAAAAATAAAGAGGTTTACATTATAGTTTTGCCAAAAGATTTAACTCCTCATAGGAAAAGTAGATTTTTTTACGGAATTATAAGATTTTATAGGAGAAAAAAGTGTTTTTATAGGAAAATATAGGATTTGATAGAATAAATGTGTTTGTATAGGAAAATATAGGATTTGATAGAAGAATAAATGTGTTTTTATAGGAAAATATAGGATTTGATAGAAGAATAAATGTGTTTTTATAGGAAAATATAGGATTTGATAGAAGAATAAATGTGTTTTTATAGGGAAATATAGGATTTGATAGAAGAATGTGTTTTTATAGGGAAATATAGGATTTGATAGAAGAATGTGTTTTTATAGGAAAATATAGGATTTTTTAGGAGAAAAAATTAGTTTTACAGGAAAATAGTATTTTATAGGAGAAAAATGTGTTTTTATAGGAAAATATAGCATTTTATAGGAAAATATAGATTTTTTAGGAGAAAAATGAGTTTTATAGAAAAATATAGGATTTTATAGGAGAAAAAAATGTGTTTTATAGGAAAATGTAGGAATAAAAATGCATGCTCATATATAATAGTATTTTGGCTTAAACTATGTAAAAAAATTACAAAAAAATAACAAATTGGATTTTAATTTGAAAAGACGAACTTAATTAAAATATAATATATAAAACTCCTCAGCGAGTAAAGCGATCTCCGCAATTTCGTGCATAGTCTAATGTGATCTCGATGAAAGAGCTAAATTTTTATAAATTTGATGTTAAACTAAACGTAAACTTCGTCTAAGTCCAAAATATAAAAAAATATAGGATATTATAGGACCTTTCATGAAATTATAAGATAATATAGGACAGGTTCAAAATATAGGATTGTCTTACTTCAATCAAGAAACTTCTAATAATTATGAATTTCTGATAAAGGGCTTATCGTGTAAAGGAGAGCTATAACGTAACCCACGTACCTTTCTCAGTACCTTTCCTCATACTGCTTCTAAAGTCATTTTGGGCCAGTATCAAAGAACCTCACTTATTGGTCTATCGCCTAGCTTCTTCCATATTTTTTATTTTTTTACTGTAGCCGGGCTCGAGCCACGGGGGTCTGACATTATTTCAGAGGTAGGTGAATTTAGAAGGGCAAAGATGAGTTACATCACCACTTACGGCCTCTTCTGTTTTTTTTTTTTTCCCTACCTGCTTATCTCGACTAAGCCTAACGACGTTTCCTCCCCAAACTCTTTTATTATAAAGTACCTCTAAAGTGACCTAAAGAATGCAATTGCGAAATGGACAAGATAAAAAAAAATTGCTGCATAGGAGAGGAAATGGGTAATTTGGCAATTCTGGAAATAAATTATTTAGACAAAAAAATGGAGTTGTGTTCCATACACAATAGGCCTACACAAGATTTAATAATATAAGAAGTTAATGGTACTTCGCATGTTCATGATAATGATTTACTGCTGTAATAAGACTCTTAACAACCTCAATTAATTAACTTCTGTCGCCGTTGCTTCGCTTAATGGCGGAGAGATGAGGGGTGAGGGGGGCGTGGAGAACAAAAGAATACAGGGTTGCTACCAAAATTTCATATTCAAATTCCCTGACTGTTAAAGGTTTTCCCTGACCTTTTTTTTTAACGATTTTCCCTGACTTTCTATGCCCAACTGTTATTATTTTAAATATAACTAAACAATTGCGATTAAATCTAATTTTTTAATATGTAAGGTAAAACATTGTGGTGCGAGTCAAGCGAGCTCGGCGGTTCCACTGTCTGGTCAAATGTGATCTCGCTAAAACGGTGTTTAAATATCACCCAGCTTAATGGTTACCCCGCAGATATTTTAGCCACTTCCCCAACAAAATCACCTTACTTTTCCCTAAGTTTGTTGAAATTCTTAAAATTTCCCTACTTTCCCTGACCTTTTTGGGCTATTTTGAAATTCCCTGACATTGCCATGTTTTCCCTGACTTGTGGCAACCCTGTAATACTTCAGAGTGTAATCTGCCTTTTTTAAATCAGAATTGCGATAAATATAGTATGGTGAAACGTAATCAAGCTCTTCATACTGTTAGCAGACAACGTTTAAGTAGCCTAACCTAGGGACTATTTAATGTGTAAGTTGGTTTTACGCTGTATAGTTGCGCCAATTTTTAGCGTATTATTAAAGGTTGGTAGGACCCTTCTCTCATTATTTTCTTCTGAAAATATTAATAGGAAAAACATGATAAGTAGTGGTCTGTGCCGAATGAGAAGACAGAAAAAAATACTGGGTAATTAAGGCCAAAACATTGTTTGGTAATAAAGAGGAAAAACTAGGCCAAACGATTCAAGCACGCCGGGAATAACAGAGGACGACCTCTAAGTTCTATGTTAGAATCTTAGGGAATTTGCTATAGAAACCAGTATTAACACAACCCTATAATATTCTAAATAAGTATTGGTCGAGCACGTATCTTTCATAAACGGGTAGTCTAGAGGGCGTCGCCATTTTAATGGAGAGTGACGTTATTTACGTCATAAAGCGTCGATTGTGAAAAATAAAATACTGCAAAATAGGGACTAAAATTTTTTAAATAGGAACCAAAGATAAAACAAAATGACATTTTAATATATAAAAATGTCTTGAACTGACACGTATTTAAAGGGAATGAGAAGCTTCGTTTGAAAAACCTCTGATTTATATAACAAAAGATAGAATTAATTTCTGTGAATTAAAAAATATCAAGCTTTTAATTCTCCGATTTCTGGTTATTTGGCAATATGAATTTGAATATGAACTCCACTTTTTATGAAAGGCTAAAACGTTTCCAGTAGACTGACGTCACAGATATATTTTTCACGTGAGATGGTGTCACTCTCTCTGCTATCAGACCCAGATTTTAGACTGACGAGAAGCTCGAGACGCGTATAGGATTCCCGCGCTTTTTTCCCACGTCATAGTGATGTCATCAAACGGGCGAACAAGCTCGACAATACAAAATCAATGATATATCGAAACTGAGTTTTAGCAGAAGGGGATAATAGATGAAGGATGCCACTCTGTATCATCTTAATACATTAGTTATGTAACGTCATTCTTCCCAGGCTCACCCTTTTTGTTTGCTCTCCCGCTCATCTAACTACAGATGGGCATCGCACCGTAAGGTGAATTCTATAACTGTTTGGTACTAAATCCTCAGCAATCAACTCCCTAACCTCGTCTTGGGGTGAGACAAAAATCCACAAGTGCGTCTTGCCAAATAGTTTAAAGCAAAAATAGACTAATGACGAGGGAACTATTTATCGCGTATGTGATTCGGTTTAGTAACCTTGCTCCAAATGTTCCGATGTTGGGAAGAATGACGTTACACTTACCCCGCTTTGTGGTACACTTCTCTCGAAGAGAAGTATTATATACTTCTGGTTTTAGTGATTTTTCAAAGGATTTTAAAAATAGAAACTTTGGTTCTCTTATATTAAAAACTTGATATTTTGAAAGTGGAGACTTGAAAGTGTAACATAATACCACTTTCGAGGTAAAATATAATGTGAAATTGTAAATTCGTATTCCCTTTAAGTATAAAGTGAAGTTAAAGGGAGGGTGAAGTAGAAAATCAAGTGATTTTTTATCGATTCTTCTACCAATTTTAAGACCAGTCTGCATAGTGAAACATTCAGTAAATACTTCCGAATGATTTTAAAATTCAAATTAGGTTCAGATTTAAAGGATAATTTTAAACAAGGACTTCCGACCAATCGCGTAACGCCCTGCCTTTTTGTTAACAAAATTCTCGTGGCACGCTCCGTGTCTCGCGCCACGATTGTCACGTCGCGCGCCTAATTTTATCAAATCTCGTTATAAATTTCATTCAACGCGGAACGTGCCACGAGAATTTTGTTAACAAAAAGGCAGGGCGTTGCGCGATTGGTCGGCAGTCCTTGTTTAAAATTATACTTAAAATCTGAACCTAATTTGAATTTTAAAATCATTCGGAAGTATTTCCTGAATGTTTCACTATGCAGGCTGGTCTTATAATTAGTAGAAGAATCGATAAAAAATCACTTGATTTTCTACTTCACCCTCCCTTTAAGAGCATCATATCACCCTTCTGTTTCAACAAAATAACAAGTTATTTGGGGTTTTTTTACCGATATTTTTGCTTAGACTGACGAGTTATATACTTCTGGTTTTAGTGATTTTTCAAAGGATTTTAAAAATAGAAACTTTGGTTCCCTTATATTAAAAACTTGATATTTTGAAAGTGGAGACTTGAAAGTGTAACATAATACCACTTTCGAGGTAAAATATAATGTGAAATTGTAAATTCGTATTCCCTTTAAGTATAAAGTGAAGTTAAGAGCATCATATCACCCTTCTATTTCAACAAAATAACAAGTTATTTGGGGTTTTTTTACCGATATTTTTGCTTAGACTGACGAGTTTTCGTTACTTCTATTCTTGACTAGTAACTACTAAATAAATGCTTTTTTCTGCAGTATTTGGAAAAAAGGGCGATTTAAGGAATAAATACCAATTAATAGGGTAGATTAAGGACCTTGCAGGAAAAATAGGGACTTTAAGGGACCTGATGGGAGCCCAGAGTTTAAACATTAGGGCAATTACGAAAATTCAAATTTATTTCACTCCCAAATATAAGTGCCTTGGCCTTCGTTATGAACTCCAGTTTCCCAAGATATAAAGTTCTTCATTTTCGCGATTTCAAGAGAGAGAGAGAGAGAGAGAGAGAGAGAGAGAGAGAGAGAGAGAGAGAGAGAGAGAGAGAGAGAGAGAGAGAGAGAGAGAGAGAGAGAGAGAGAGAGAGAGAGAGAGAGAGAGAGAAACAGAGAGAGAGAGAGAAACAGAGAGAGAGAGAAACAGAGAGAGAGAGAAACAGAGAGAGAGAGAAACAGAGAGAGAGGAACAGATAGAGAGAGAAACAGAGAGAGAGAAACAGAGAGAGAGAAACAGAGAGAGAGAGAAACAGAGAGAGAGAGAAACAGAGAGAGAGAAACAGAGAAACAGAGAGAGAGAGGGAGAGAAACAGAGAGAGAGAGAGAAACAGAGAGAGAGAGAAACAGAGAGAGAGAGAGAGAGAGAGAGAAACAGAGAGAGAGAGAGAGAGAGAGAGAGACAGAGAGAGAGAGAGAGTGCGGATGCTTTGGATGCTTCAAAAGTCCACCCTAATAATTCAACACGGAAAATCCACGCTTATAAAAAAATCCTATCTTCTCCCACGAGTACTCAAAACAATTTAACACCGAACCTACAGCACATTCACCATGAAACGGAGACGAGCTATAGCCAAGAAGTGATATCTAGTTTACTAGGGAGAAGGTATAAATTCGCCACATGCCTAGCTTTATTTCCAGCCCAAACGTAGGTCCGGAGTTAATCCACGCCTCTTAATTACAACCAGCATCTCATTGGTTCTTCAAAACTCACGTCAGCGCGACGCGAATGACGAAAATTACGTATTTTCCGACTGAGGAGAGGCGGAATAGCCCGGCCTCCTTTTACGTGCCCCCCTTGTATTTTGAAAGGTGGACTAGGACTATGGCGCGCGAATACTAGACACCTTATATCTTCTCCCTAGTAAACTAGGTATCGCTTCTTGCTATAACTTACGAGAGTAACACCGTCGTCAGCTCGGGGGGAATCTTTTAATTCAGCGTCAGGAGCAAGCAATGATAGGCGAACAATAGATGGGACGAAAGAAACCTGGCGCAAGAAGTTAGGGAATAAAGGAAGGGATGCTAGGAGGCTGGGAAAGGCAAGGAGGACAAAGGGGAATCGTGACTCGGGCCAGCTTTAATTAGCGCTTGTTTTGGAGGAAGAAGCTCAACGCTATCTCGGCAAGGGCCTGGCTCTCGTGAGATTGCTATAACCCTCCTTCGGGAGATATTATTGCTCGGTAGTTTAGCTTACGTGAGAAAAACATAAAAAATGGGGTGTTTTGGCTTTTCCGTGTATATTATTAACTTCTAAGAAAGCCTAAAGGCTAACAAAGGTAAATGAGACTATAAACATATAATACTTCTCTTCGAGAGAAGTGTACCACAAAATGGGTTAATTGTAACATGATTCTTCCCAACATCATTTCACATTTGGTGGAAAGTTACTGAACCGAATGGCATACGTCATAAATACTTACCTCATCATTACTCTATCAGCGCTAAACTATTTGCTAAGCCGTGCAGCCCGTGCTTGTGGGTTTTGTCCCACGTCAAGACAATCAAGGTTTGTGGGATGATTGCTAAGGATTTAGCACCAAACAAAAAGGTGTGAACCTGGTAAGAATCGTGTTACATAACTAAAGTATTATGAGGATACAGAGTGGCATCCTTCTACTATCCGCTTCCGGCAATATAAGTAAAAAATTAAGGATATAGGGAATCCGTGCAAGGTAACCATTTATTTCTTTAAGTTAGTTGACCAAAATACGTTAAGAGTACATGTTATTTCTAATTCGAATATATTATTTGGTATATTGCTACATAAATACCAGAACTAAATATGAAAGTTAATACCAACAAGTAACGCTATTGGACTCGAGATAAATAACTATGATGGAAGGTAGGAAAAAGTAAACAGAATTTTGTCATAGCAAAAGTAGATGGATTATAATATATTTACTTTTGGTCATAGTTAATAATAAAGATCTAAAAAGTCGCTAAATCTTCTCTTTCATTTCCCGTCTCTATGTACCACTAATGAAACATAATAAACTTCCTATTATCCGGTACTTTTAAGTCAAAAAACACTTCTAAAACTATCTTGTAAGAACTCTTCTTTTAACCCTTTGAAACGCCTTTCGAACGTTTCACCCCGAATTTTCTTTCACAAGCTGATTTTAACGAAATAAAGAGGAATAAATTGCTTTAAATATTAGAAAAAAGGCCAATTTTCAAATCAATTTCCGGATGCCTATACGTTCGGTTTTCACTTCCACACATTCAATAAAGTTTAGACCATTTGTTTCCAAAAAGAGAGATTAAGAAGAAACAATGTATTTAAAAAGCCGTACTTAAGCGGAGTTATTTCGTAGAATATCCTTATAATATTGATACTAAAGGCATTTCAAAAGTTTGTAAAGCCATTCAGCAATTTGAAAACGATAGTTTCGTCAAAATTAAACTAAATGACATTATTCAAATTAACTTTAACAACCTCGTAAAGATAAGGTGCTTCTTTCATTCTGATGTAATAGCATCCAACATAATTCCCCGAATCTTCCAATCTTGTCAAAATAATAGAACATCGTTTGTTGGTAAACTGAGAGTCTTCCTCAATAGCGTCATTGTTATGAAAACCAAATTCATTCTTCAGGTGATCAATTGGTTCTTCCCATTTCACATTGGAATTCAGCCTCGATGCGTCTGGGTCGTATATCACTTCATTTGATGGAAAAGGCGTTGCAGCTTCGTTTTCCAATTTGACACAATTTAAGTCAAACTCAGAACTAAAATTATCGTTCGATAAAGGTTCGGGTTCTTTCTTAATTTTTTCAGAGGTTATGGTTGGACACATGGTATTAAATTCGCCCAATAATGAAATCCCTTGTTTGAAGTTGGAACCGACAGATTCTGAAAGAGTAGAATGAGACTCTGTTGCGTTTCTGGGTTCATCGGGATCTGATTCAGAATGAATTTCCAATTCTTTCGGCTGAGGAATTTCATTAAGAGAATCGTGGTTTGTATTTGTCCCACTTCGTTCTAGCTGCGAACTTCTTCGTTTGTCGTCTACCTTTTGTTTTAATGGGAACCCATAGTCTGCAACATCAGTTGATCTACTTCCAGATTGAACTTTCTTAGAATCTGATAATTTCGATTTCCTGTCTGCCTGATCGGGTTTTCCAGCATTATCTTTCGCAGAAGCACGTTTCCGCTTGCTTGTCGACTGATTGTATTGGTTTTTCCGTTTTGACGAAACACGTTTTGGAATTATTCGTTCAATTCCAGATTTTGATGGATGAAGTCTAGCAATGTGATCTATTAGTACATTCTTTAATTTGGCTGCGAAATCACAAAAATTACACTTAAAGGGACGCTCGTCACTGTGAGTCACATTGTGTATCTTTAAATTCCCGCGTCTCCGGGTACGGTAATCGCAAATATCGCATTTGAAAGGACGATCTTCACTGTGAGCCGCGACATGCTGCTTTAAATCACCCCGCCTTCGGGCACGATATTCGCAAATATCGCATTTGAATGGACGCTCATCACCATGAATCGTGACGTGTATGTTTAAATTCTCGCGTCTTCGGGTACGGTAATCGCAAATACCGCATTTAAATGGGCGCTCATCACTGTGACCCGCGACATGCCTCTTTAAATGATCGCGTCTTCGTGCACGGTAATCGCAAATATCGCATTTGAACGGACGCTCGTCACTGTGAATTAATTTATGTTTCTTAAAGATCGAGCTTATTCCTGTCTGGAAATCGCACTGATCGCACTTGAACTTCATCTTTCCCAACCAAAACGTGATACTTTAAATCACAACGCTTTAGGAATCTCATTAGAGTTAAATGTAAATATTTGAAAGGTAACACACGTCATTTTATGGCAGGGAACCCAGCAAAAATTTTTAATTCCTAATAGGAAAAATAGGAAGAAAAAAAATCAATAAAAAAATGTGTTTAAAAAATTTCCGAGTTAAAAATAAAAATAACAATAATAAAAATAACGTAGACCGCCCATTGGCGTCACGTACCTAACTTTACGCTGAAGGAATACAACACCATGCATGGGCCACAATTAAATTATGATCCTGATCCTCCGTACACCCACCATTTTTCCCCGAGTCAACCTCGCGTTAACTCTAACCACCCTAACGGCACTTGAAAAATAAAAACTTGCCAAAAAGACAAACTTACAGAAAATATTTCATCCCAAAATGATCTGAATCCCAGGTTCCTCGATCTTGGCACAGTTTTGACATGGAGGAAGGATACGAGCTATGGGCTCTATAGGAGAGGCCAACTAATAGGCGCGCGAGAAGCCAAAAAGGGTCATGGTGGCGCCGCCAGACGGCGAGTAAAGTAACTAAAGTTTTAATAAAAATTCAAAACCATGTCGAGAACAACAAATCGAAACATGTGGTTACTAATTGATTGCAGCGCTCCTAACTCCAAAAATAATAAAGGAAATGCTAGAAATTTGTCTTTTTCCCGATTTCCCAAAAATACCTGTTTTTTTACACATTATAGAGCAATAATTTGTTTGAACTTTAGTTACTTTACTCGCCGTCTGGCGGCGCCACCATGACCCTTTTTGGCTTCTCGCGCCCCTATTAGTTGGCCTCTCCTATAGAGCCCATAGCTCGTATCCTTCCTCCATGGTTTTGATCACAAAATTAATTAATTTCGGCCTAATTTTAAAACGTTTTAATCCGACTTAAAAAATTAACAATAATTCGTAGAAATAATCGTCCGATTAGCTCGTGTCAATAAAAACTGACTGACAAATGGCAGTTTGTCGAAACGTTGCCTACGTTAATCAAGGCCTGTGCGCGGTAGTTTCGAAGGGGGGCGACTTTTAATAATAATAATAATAGCGGAAAATTAGTATTTAAAATTCCAAGCACGAGAAAATGAACATTTCAAACTATTTAGCGCCCCAGGTGAGAGAATTTGGCAACTTAAATTGGCAAAAAAAATCGGCGCCGCGCACAGGCCTTGATTGAAAACTTCGAGAAGGGGGATAAAGAAGGGGAGGGAAGAACGCGCTCTTGATTCTCCGTACACCCACCATTTTGCCCCGAGTTAAGCACGCTTTAACCCTAACCGCCCCCTTCACTAAATCTAAACGGCACACTAAGCTAATAAAAACTTGCCAAAAAGACAAACTTACAGCAAATATTTCATGCCAAAATGATTTGAATCCTCGGTTCCTTGATCTTGGCACAGTTTTGATCACAGAAATCATTCATTCCGGTCTAATTTTAAATATTTAAATCCAACTTAAAAAAATTAACAATTCAACGACATAACCGATTAGCTCGCGTCGATCAAACTAACAACAACATGGATGAAGGATGCGCGTGAAAAACATTCGACGCTCTACAGGATGTGCAACTCCCTATACTAAAAAGTAGACAAGTCGATACTAGCGCCGCCTGGCTACCAGCGCTGGAAACCCTCGCGGGAAAAATAAAAAATACTGGACATAAGAAAAAAACACGCGCTACCGTGAATTATTTTCCTTAGCGTCGTCTGCTTGAAGCAAAACAGTGGTTTTTTTTCTTACGTCCAGAGGGTTTCCAGCGCTGGTAGCCAGGCGGCGCTAGTATCGACTTGTCTACTTTTTAGTATAGGGAGTTGCACATCCTGTTGAGCGTCGAATGTTTTTCACGCGCATCCTTCGTCCATGGTTTTAATCCGACTTAAAAAATTACGTCGATCAAACTAACAAAGCAAAGGGCTGTTGTCTGTCCGGACTCGGAGGCTTCAAGAAGAAGGGGGGGGGGCGTTCGAGGAGAGGGAGGGAAGAAATGTGAAGTTGCATTTTTTGAACTGGCGCTCTTAGAGCGAAGGGGACGTAAGTCGCGATACAGATAAAGGCAAGGCTAATAAGGCGACTTTTTAGTAAGCGTAGAGGCTGTATTCAAAAACGTTGTAATAGGGAGAGGGCGTTTGTCAGGGAGGGAAAGAACATCCGACGTCATTTTATACCTCTACTTAGGGGAGCGTTTGTAGGCGCGACACTGAAATTCCCCCGTTAGGGGGATGGAATCGAGGTAAGAGATATAAGCCTATGACGTGGCAAGAATGGGTTTGCCCTCTCCCTATTAACAATTTAGAAAACAAGTGCACTAACAAATTAAAATTGCCATTTTAAACGCATTTCTTTTAAATTTGACATTTTGATGCAAGTCAAACGTTGAGAAACGATATTACAATGCAATTACATGACATAATATAGGATATTATAGGACCTTTCATGAAATTATAGGATACTATAGAACGGGTTCAAAAATATAGGATTTTGTAGTAATTATAGGACCGCTGGGCTCCCTGCCTGAGGGCCCCCAGCCGAATTTCGAAAATATTTATAGGTATTATTGGTATTTTTTCATTAAAATATAGGATTTTATAGGAATTTTTTTCAAGAATTATAGAATTATAAAGGACACTAAAACATTAAATTCGTTCTTTTTTAAAGATGCACGTCATCTTAGACGTAGTAACTAGCCCAATACGGCAACAGCATCTAAATAAAAAAGCTTACATCCAAAGTAAACGTTCGAAATTTATACTGAAACTAGCTGTTACCCGCGGCGTCGCTCGCATGTAATTAGAACTTCCATCAAAATGATATAAAGAATGATGACTAATATTTTTGTAGCACCCTAGGAGCGAAGGCACTCGGCGTTGCCCGTCAGCCCGTCGGGACATTTTTATTACTTTTCACGGGGACATTATCCCATAAAGAAGGGTTTTTAAGTTTTTCGCCGCCATTTGAAAAAAGTTGGCAACAAATCGAACCCAAAAGACCGTTCAGCCCGTCCATAGGTTAAAGGAAACCAGTGTACTAAATATTCGCGAAATCGGTTGAAACGCCCGGACTTTGTTGCATAGAGAAAAGGTTTTACATTTCTGGTCGCCATTTTTCAAGATGGCGGCGGATTGCAAAAATCTTTCTTAGTACGCGCCTACTACTTATAAGTAACGTTCATACAAATTTTCAGCCTTCTAGGGCAAGCGGTTTGGGCTCTGCGTTGATTATCAGTCAGTCTGTCAGTCAGTCAGTCAGTCAATCAGTCAGTCAGGACTTTGATTTATATAGATATAGATAGTATGGAGTTTACCTATTCGGTGGATTAAAATCGGTGAAATATTTAAAAATATAGGACTTTATGCAGAAATATAGGATTTTAAAGGACATTTACAAATTAAAGGATTTATTTATATTATAGGACCTCTGGGGGCCCTGGTGTCACAAATGTCCTCCAATTTAATTTTAATGAGAAGCGTGACAGTTTCAATAAATATTTTTTAGGTAAAAAGACATCAAAATTTCAGAGCGTGTAGTTTCTTCTAATGTCAAAGAGAAAAATTCAAAACCACCAGAAGGGGATAATAGAAGAAGGATGACACTCTGTATCCACATAATACTTTGGTTATGTAACGTGATTCTTCCCAGCCTCACCCTTTTTGTTTGCTCTCCCGCTCATCAAACTAAGTTCAGATGGGCATCGCACCGTGCAGGGTGAATTCTTTAATTATTTGGCACTAAATCCCCAGCAATAAACCCACAAACCTCGTCTTGAAGTGGCACAATAATCCACAAGCGCGCCTTTGCAAATAGTTAAGCGCTAATAGAGTAATGATGAGGGAACTATTTATCGCGTCTGTGATTTGGTTTAGTAACCTTCCTCCAAATGTTCTGATGTAGATGAGAATGACGTTACACTTACCCCCACTTTGTGGTAAACTTTTCTCAAAGAGAAGTATTATATACTTCTGATACCACCAACTTCCAAATAACTCTATCCAGTTTAGTCAAGAATCCACTTACAGTTTCCCCGCTACTTGTACTTTGACCACTTGGAAATGCCCGTTGAAATGGTTTGTTTTCAACGGGCGATAAAAGGTTTGTCACGTAATTCATCAACTCGAGTCTTTATTTGAAACCCAAGCAAGAACACACGATACAATTATTTAAAATAAAAGGATAGCACAGTAATTTTGACGACTATGAGAAAACAGACATAAGCCTCTTCAGTCACATTATAGTAAATCAAAATGGAACTAAATGACGGGGTTCAAATTAACTTTAACAACCTCGTAGAGATGAGGTGGTTCTTTCATTCTGATGTAATAGCATCCAAGGTAATTCCCCGAATCTTCCAATCTTGTCAAAATAATAGAACATCGTTTGTTGGTAAACTGAGAGTCTTGGTCAACAGCGTCATTGTTATGAAAACCGAACTCCTTCTTCAGGTGATCAATTGGCTCTTCCCATTTCACATTGGAATCCAGCCTCGATGCGTCTGGGTCGTATGTCACTTCGTTTGATGGAAAAGGCGTTGCAGCTTCGTTTTCCAATTTGACACAATTTAAGTCAAACTCAGAACTAAAATTATCGTTCGATAAAGGTTCGGGTTCTTTCTTAATTTTTTCAGAGGTTATGGTTGGACACATGGTATTAAAGGGACTGCAAAGAAGGCATCGGCGGGTGGGTAAAAATTATTTGAAATACGTCAGAGGCACGTGACCAAGGAGAGGCGTGGTTCAAAGAAGCTTAGTTCGTTTTATTTCGAAAACCATCACTTCATGGAATTGGCGCTGCAATCTCGCGAAAAACAAGGACTAGATGTCTAGTTTCACTCCATGAGGAGTCTTTGTATCTTGGCATCACGTGATATCTGTGACGTATTTCAAATAATTTTTACCCACCCGCCGATGCCTTCTTTGCAGTCCCTTTAAATTCGCCCAATAATGAAATCCCTTGTTTGAAGTTGGAACCGACAGATTCTGAAAGAGTAGAATGAGACTCTGTTGCGTTTCTGGGTTCATCGGGATCGGATTCAGAATGAATATCCAATTCTTTTGACTGAGCAATTTCATTCAGATAATCGTGGTTTGTATTTGGTACACTTCGTTCTGGCTGCGAACTTCTTCGTTTGTCGTCTACCTTTTGTTTTAATGGGAACACATAGTCTGCAACATCAGTTGATCTACTTCCAGATTGAACTTTCTTAGAATCTGATAATTTCGATTTCCTGTCTGCCTGATCGGGTTTTCTAGCATTATCTTTCGCAGAAGCACGTTTCCGCTTGCTTGTCGACTGATTGTATTGGTTTTTCCGTTTTGACGAAACAATTTTTGGAATTATTCGTTCAACTCCAGATTTTGATGGATGACGTCTAGCAATGTGATCTTTTAGAACTTTCTTTAATTTGGCTGCGAAATCACAAAAATTACACTTAAAGGGACGCTCGTCACTGTGAATCACATTGTGTATCTTTAAATCATTGCGTTTCCGGGTACGATAATCGCAAACATCGCATTTGAAAGGACGCTCATCACTGTGAATCACATTGTGTATCTTTAAATCATTGCGTTTCCGGGTATGATAATCGCAAACATCGCATTTGAATGGACGCTCATCATTGTGAGTCGCGACATGGTTCTTTAAATTGCAGCGTGTTTGGGTACGATATTCGCAAATATCGCATTTGAAAGGACGATCTTCACTGTGAGTCACGACATGGGTCTTTAAATTACCGCGTTTCCGGGTACGGTAATCGCAAATATCGCATTTGAATGGACGCTCATCATTGTGAATCGCGACATGTGTCCTTAAATTGCCGCGTGTTTTGGCACGATATTCGCAAATATCGCATTTGAAAGGACGCTCATCACTGTGAGTCGTGACGTGTATACTTAAAAGCCCGCGTGTTCGGGCACGGTAATCACAAATAGGGCATTTGAATGGACGCTCATCACCGTGAGTCGTAACGTGTATGTTTAAATTCCCGCGTTGTCGGGTGCGGTAATCGCAAATATCGCATTTAAATGGACGCTCGTCACTGTGAATTAATTGATGATTCTTAAAGACTGAGCTTTTCCCTGTCTGGAAACCGCATTGATCGCACTTGAACTTCATATTTCCCTAATGGACCAAAAAGTGATTCAATAGCAACGCTTAAGAGCTCAATGTAAATACTTGAAGGTAAGATGGTCTCGCCGATTTGGTCTCGGGACAAATGGGTCTCGGGACAAATGGGTCTCGGGACAAATGGGTCTCGGGACAAATGAGTCTCGGGACAAATGGGTCTCGGGACAAATGAGTCTCGGGACAAATGGGTCTCGGGACAAATGAGTCTCGGGACAAATGGGTCTCGGGACAAATGGGTCTCGGGACAAATGAGTCTCGGGACAAATGGGTCTCGGGACAAATGAGTCTCGGGACAAATGAGTCTCGGGACAAATGAGTCTCGGGACCTAACCCAACCCAACATTGTTTGGGGGTAAGAAGATTATTTATATGAGTATTAAAAGCCCGCCTCTTACCACGAACAATTTATTAGCAATAATAGAAATATTTTGGAAAATGTGTCAGATAATTAATAGGAGAATATTTTGGAAAAGGTGGTAGCTAATTAATTGGAGAATATTTTGGAAAAGGTGGCAGCTAACTATTAGAAGAATATTTTGGAAAAGGTGGCAGCTAACTATTAGAAGAATATTTTGGAAAAGGTGGTAGCTAATTAGTAGGAGAATGTTTTGGAAAAGGTGGTAGCTAATTAGTAGGAGAATGTTTTGGAAAAGGTGGCAGCTAGTTAATAGCAGAATATTTTGGAAAAGTTGGCAGCTAGTTAATAGCAGAATATTTTGGAAAAGTTGGCAGCTAGTTAATAGCAGAATATTTTGGAAAAGGTGGCAGCTAATTAATAGGAGAATATTTAGGAAAAGGTGGCAGCTAATTAATTGGAGAATATTTTGGAAAAGGTGGCAGCTAATTAATTGGAGAATATTTTGGAAAAGGTGGCAGCTAATTAATAGGAGAATATTTAGGAAAAGGTGGCAGCTAATTAATTGGAGAATATTTTGGAAGAGGTGGCAGCTAACTATTAGGAGAATATTTTGGAAAAGGTGGCAGCTAATTAGTAGGAGAATGTTTTGGAAAAGGTGGTAGCTAATTAGTAGGAGAATGTTTTGGAAAAGGTGGCAGCTAATTAATAGGAGAATATTTTGGAAAAGTTGGCAGCTAGTTAATAGCAGAATATTTTGGAAAAGGTGGCAGCTACTTAATAGGAGAATATTTAGGAAAAGGTGGCAGCTAATTAATTGGAGAATATTTTGGAAAAGATGGCAGCTAACTATTAGGAGAATATTTTGGAAAAGGTGGCAGCTAACTATTAGGAGAATATTTTGGAAAAGGTGGCAGCTAACTATTAGGAGAATATTTTGGAAAAGGTGGCAGCTAATTAGTAGGAGAATGTTTTGGAAAAGGTGGTAGCTAATTAGTAGGAGAATGTTTTGGAAAAGGTGGCAGCTAATTAATAACAGAATATTTTGGAAAAGGTGGCAGCTAATTAATAGGAGAATATTTTGGAAAAGGTGTCAGCTAACTATTAGGAGAATATTTTGGAAAAGGTGGCAGCTAACTATTAGGAGAATATTTTGGAAAAGGTGGCAGCTAACTATTAGGAGAATATTTTGGAAAAGGTGGCAGCTAATTAGTAGGAGAATGTTTTGGAAAAGGTGGTAGCTAATTAGTAGGAGAATGTTTTGGAAAAGGTGGCAGCTAATTAATAACAGAATATTTTGGAAAAGGTGGCAGCTAATTAATAGGAGAATATTTTGGAAAAGGTGTCAGCTAACTATTAGGAGAATATTTTGGAAAAGGAGGCAGCTAATTAGTAGGAGAATGTTTTGGAAAAGGTGGTAGCTAATTAGTAAGAATGTTTTGGAAAAGGTGGCAGCTAATTAATAGCAGAATATTTTGGAAAAGGTGGCAGCTAATTAATAGCAGAATATTTTGGAAAAGGTGGCAGCTAATTAATAGGAGAATATTTTGGAAAAGGTGGCGACGAATTATTGGGACCATTGCTTTGGAAAAGGAGGCAACTAATTAGTTAACCAAATAAGCACGAGACCAAACCGTCCCGAGACCAAATAATCACGAGACCAAACCGTCCCGAGACCAAATAATCACGAGACCAAACCGTCCCGAGACCAAATAGTCCCGAGACCAAATAATCACGATACCAAATAGTCCCGAGACCAAATAATCACGATACCAAATAGTCAAGAGACCAAATAGTCAAGAGACCAAATAGTCCCGAGACCAAATAGTACTGAGACCAAATAGTACTGAGACCAAATCGGTGAGACCAATTAGTCCCGCGACCAAATCGGCGAGACCAAAATGGCGAGACCAATTCGGCGAGACCAAATTGTCCTGCTCCGTCACATGAACATCCAAACGTGTTTTTGATCGAAATCTGAATAGGGTTGCAAATTTTACATCATTGTTGAACCGTAGCCTACGTTATTAATGACGAAAACACTTAATATTCACGTAAATTGAATGAGGTGTGTTGGCTAATCATGCAGAAATGAGGAAATCAGCATACAACATTCTAATTTGAGTAATCTATCCAGCTTACCATAAGGTTGCGAAAAGGAGGGGTCCAATTAATTAGGTAATCAGCCCTGACAGGCAAAGACGAATTTCCACTAGTCTTCGCGAATTATTTAAAAATTAATATTTAAATAATCGGAATTACCTTAAATTTTAAGTTCTAAGATAATGTTTTAATACGCATACAAGTAGTTCCAAAGTACTTTTCCTCTAAAAACCGGGGAACACTATTTTACCCCGAAATTATTTTTGCCGAACTTTTGCCGAATTACCCCAAATTCTAAAATAGTAGCAATCTCCCATGCGTCGTCTGCTAAAACATCCTAAATGACTTCTGGCTTCGCCTTCGGCTTTTCGGGGTAAATTAGTGACCGTTTCGGCACTTTTCGGCACAAAAGAGTGGGGTAAAATATAAAAATACGGCCCCCACACTAAAAGTCGCAATTAAATCAAGCAATCATTCAAATCCATTTCAGAAACTAAATAAGCTTAACTAAACTACCCTCTCTTGCCCCAACGACTATTAATTTCAACTTAATTAAGTTTAATTAACGTAAAATTCGACCAAAAACGTACATTTTTGGGACAAAAATTCAAATAACTTTTAATTAAACTGCATAATTAAGATTAAAACTAAGGTATAAGCTGGTAAATCCCCTTTTTTCCTATCTAACACTGAAATTAATTTATATTATCTCTATAAAACATTAATATTCAGGAAATTCAAAAGTTTGGGGTAAAATAGGGTTTTTTCGGCAAGGATTGAATTTTCAATTAAACATTGATATTAATGTTAATTATTTATTCAATCTCAATTTATAAGCTAAATCTACTCTACCAAACCACAATAAAACGTTAATTTCAACTTAATTAAGTTTAATTAACGTAAAATTCGACAAAAGACGTACATTTTTGGACAAAAATTAAAACAACTTTTAATTAAACTACATAATTAAGATTAAAACTAAGCTATAAGCTGGTAAATCCCCCTTTTTCCTACTTAACACTGAAATCAATTATTATCATCTTTATAATACATTGATATTCAGGAAATTCCAAAGTTTGGGGTAAAATAGGGTTTTTTCGGCAAGGATTGAATTTTCAATTAAACATTGATATTAATGTTAATTATTTATTCAATTTCAATTTATAAGCTAAATCTACTCTGCCGAACCACAATCCAACGTTAATTTCAACTTAATTAAGTATAATTAACGTAAAATTCGACCAAAAACGTACATTTTTGGACAAAAATTAAAATAACTTTTAAATACTCTACATAATTAAGATTAAAACTAAGCTAGAAGTTGGTAAACCCGCTTTTTTCCTATTTCACGCTTAAATTAATTTATATGATCTTTAAAAAACATTAATAGGCGCGAACTTCCAAACTTTGGGGTAAAATAGGGAAAGTTCGGCAAGGATTGAATTATCAATTAAACATGGATATTTATGGTAATTATATATTGAATCTCAATTTATAAGCTAAATCTACTCTGCCGAGCCACGATCCAACGTTAATTTCAACTCAATTAAGTATAATTAACGTAAAATTGGACCAAAACGTACATTTTAAGGACAAAAATTTAAATAACTTTTAATTAAGCTACATAATTAAGACTAAAACTAAGCTAGAAGTTGGTAAAGCCCCTTTTTTCCTATTTGACACTTAAATTGATTTATATTATCTCTATAATAGATTAATAGTCACGAAATTGAAAAGATTGGGGTAAATTAGGGATTGTTCGGCAGAATATTATAATGCAAAAATATGCCGAACCTTTGAAGAAGCGCGAAATTCCAAAGTTTGGGGTAAAGTAGGGATTGTTCGGCAAGGATTGAATTTTCAATTAAACATTGATATTAATGCGAATTATTTATTGAATCTCAATTAATAAGCTAAAACTACTTTGCCGAACCACAATCCAACGTTAATTTCAACTTAATTAACGTAAAATTCGACCAAAAACGTGCATTTTTGGGACAAAAATTCAAATAGCTTTTAATTAAACTACATAATTAAGATTAAAACTAAGGTATAAGCTGGTAAATCCCCTTTTTTCCCATTTAACACTGAAATTAAATTATATTATCTCTATAATACATTAATATTCAGGAAATTCCAAAGTTCGGGGTAAAATAGGGTTTTTTCGGCAAAATATTATGGGGTGAAATGAAAAAATATGCCAAGTCTTTGAAGAAGCGCGAAATTCAAAAGTTTGGGGTAAAATAGGGTTTTTTCGGCAAGGATTGAATTTTCAATTAAACATTGATATTAATGTGAATTATTTATTGAATCTCAATTAATAAGCTAAAACTACTTTGCCGAACCACAATCCAACGTTAATTTCAACTTAATTAAGCTTAATTAACGTAAAATTCGACCAAAAACGTACATTTTTGGGACAAAAATTAAAATAACTTTTAATTAAACTGCATAATTAAGATTAAAACTAAGGTATAAGCTGGTAAATCCCCTTTTTTCCTATCTAACACTGAAATTAATTTATATTATCTCTATAATACATTAATATTCAGGAAATTCAAAAGTTTGGGGTAAAATAGGGTTTTTTCGGCAAGGATTGAATTTTCAATTAAACATTGATATTAATGTTAATTATTTATTCAATCTCAATTTATAAGCTAAATCTACTCTACCAAACCACAATAAAACGTTAATTTCAACTTAATTAAGTTTAATTAACGTAAAATTCGACAAAAACGTACATTTTTGGACAAAAATTAAAACAACTTTTAATTAAACTACATAATTAAGATTAAAACTAAGCTATAAGCTGGTAAATCCCCTTTTTTCCTATTTAACACTGAAGTTCAATTATATTATCTTTATAATACATTAATATTCAGGAAATTCAAAAGTTTGGGGTAAAATAGGGTTTTTTCGGCAAGGATTGAATTTTCAATTAAACATTGATATTAATGTTAATTATTTATTCAATTTCAATTTATAAGCTAAATCTACTCTACCGAACCACAATCCAACGTTAATTTCAACTTAATTAAGTTTAATTAACGTTAAATTCGACCAAAAACGTACATTTTTGGGACAAAAATTAAAATAATTTTTAATTAAACTACATAATTAAGATTAAAACTATGGTATAAGCTGGTAAACCCGCTTTTTTCCTATTTCACACTTAAATTAATTTATATTATCTTTAAAAAACATTAATATGCACGAAATTCAAAAGTTTGGGGTAAATTAGGGATTGTTCGGCAGAATATTATGGGGTGAAATGAAAAAATATGCCAAACATTTGAAGAAGCGCGAAATTCAAAAGTTTGGGGTAAAGTAAGGATTGTTCGGCAAGAATTGAATTTTCAATTAAACCTTGGTATTAATGTGATTTTTTTAATGAATCTCAATTTATAAGCTAAATCCACTCTGCCGAACCACAATCCAACGTTAATTTCTACTTAAATAGGTATAATTAACGTGAAATGAGACAAAATACGTACATTTTTGGGTAAAATATTAAATTAACTTTTAATTAAACTACATAATTAAGATTAAAACTAAGCTAGAAGTTGGTAAAGCTCTTTTTTTTCTATTTCACCCTTAAATTAATTTATAGTATCTTTAAAAAACATTAATAGGCGCGAACTTCCAAAGTTTGGGGTAAATTAGGGATTTTTCGGCAAGTATTGAATATTCAGTTAAACATTGATATTCATGGGAGTCATTTATTGAATCTCAATTTATAAGCTTAATCTACTCTACCGAACCAAAATCCAACGTTATTTTCAACTTAATTAATCATAGTTAACGTGAAACTAGACCAAAAATATACAATTTTTGCACAAAAATTAAAATAACGTTTAATTAAACCACTTTATTACGAGTAAACTAAGCTAGAAGTTGGTAAAGCCCCTTTTTCCTATTTCACACTGAAATTAACTTATATTAATTAAATTATCTCTAAAATGCATTAATAGTCGCGAAATTCAAATCAACTTAATTAAGTATAATTAATGAGATATTAACGCAAAACATCCATATTTTTTGAATAGACAGGAATAATTTTTGACTAAGAAGTGCTTTTAATACTCGGATTCTGAAAAATTGAACTTGACGAATTTAAATTTTGATATTTTAATATTGAAAATAATTCGAAGCGGAAAATTACAGAGCCCGTTTGAATGTGATATAGTTATTAGAGTCAATAAAAAGATCTGCATCTTGATCGTGACCTTTTGAGAGCTACACAACACGTTCATGTTTGAAAACTTAAAATTAACTAACACGTTTTGTTAGGTCTCAATCGGTCTCAATACTAATTTTATTTTATCAGCGATCAACGATTTTCAGTTTATTTTATTCTCCTTGTGGAGCCGAATACTCAAACCTAACTGTATATTTTTAATACAAAGCAAAATGCTCATGCTAATGTTTTTAAAACGATGCAGATATTTCACAATAAAATATTTTTACTTAAGGTATTTTGTTGAAAAAAACTAAGATAAGAATTTTTTTTAAATATTCAATGTTTTATAATCATGTCTACAAAAGTCAAAATTTGAATTTCTGTTTCTTCCGGCAATTATCTCTTACTTTTTCTCATCTTTGTCTGCAAAGACAGTTTTTATTATAATTTAATTAGTATCCATCTGGATTATGCTCTTTCCAGGAAATGGACGTTGAGGGTGAATTTCAAATTAAAAATGCTCAGTAAAGCTATAATTAATGCTGAAGTGTAGCGCAATAGTGTTAGTTCAATTTATAGTGTAGTTTAGTTTTCGCCGAACTACCTGAATTTTTAACTTTCGCGCCTTTTCATGAATTTAGATGATAGTGTAAATTTATTTAAGTGCTAAGTGTGAAATAGGCAATTTGAGATTAGACGAACTACTTGTGTAGTTATAATTTTAGACTTTTACTCAAATTAAAAGTTATCCATGAATTTTACCCAAAAAAGGTTGTTTTCGGTTCATTCCACTTTAATTACGTCAAATTAATATGAAATTAACACTTAAATGTGGTTCCGCAGTATTGTTTTAGCTTATAAAATGAGTTTCAATAAATAATTTTCCCTAATCATCTTTTGCCGAACATTCGCGCCTTAAATGTTTTTCTATGATAATGTAAATTTATTTAAGTTTTAAATGAAAAAATCGGTTGGACGAACAACTCGTGTAATTGTATAATGAATTATTTAGTTTCATTAAAAAATATTCCTGTCTATTCAAAAAATATGGATGTTTTGCGTTAATATCTCATTAATTATACTTAATTAAGTTGATTTGAATTTCGCGACTATTAATGCATTTTAGAGATAATTTAATTAATATAAGTTAATTTCAGTGTGAAATAGGAAAAAGGGGCTTTACCAACTTCTAGCTTAGTTTAATCGTAATAAAGTGGTTTAATTAAACGTTATTTTAATTTTTGTGCAAAAATTGTATATTTTTGGTCTAGTTTCACGTTAACTATGATTAATTAAGTTGAAAATAACGTTGGATTTTGGTTCGGTAGAGTAGATTAAGCTTATAAATTGAGATTCAATAAATGATTCCCCATGAATATCGATGTTTAACTGAATATTCAATACTTGCCGAAAAATCACTAATTTACCCCAAACTTTGGAAGTTCGGGCCTATTAATGTTTTTTAAAGATACTATAAATTAATTTAAGGGTGAAATGGAAAAAAAAAGAGCTTTACCAACTTCTAGCTTAGTTTTAATCTTAATTATGTAGTTTAATTAAAATTTAATTTAATATTTTACCCAAAAATGTACGTATTTTGTCCCATTTCACGTTAATTATACCTATTTAAGTGGAAATTAACGTTGGATTGTGGTTCGGCAGAGTGGATTTAGCTTATAAATTGAGATTCATTAAAAAAATCACATTAATACCAAGGTTTAATTGAAAATTCAATTCTTGCCGAACAATCCCTACTTTACCCCAAACTTTTGAATTTCGCGCTTCTTCAAATGTTCGGCATATTTTTTCATTTCACCCCATAATATTCTGCCGAACAATCCCTAATTTACCCCAAACTTTCGCGCATATTAATGTTTTTTAAAGATAATATAAATTAATTTAAGTGTGAAATAGGAAAAAAGCGAGTTTACCAGCTTATACCATAGTTTTAATCTTAATTATGTAGTTTAATTAAAAGTTATTTTAATTTTTGTCCAAAAATGCACGTTTTTGGTCGAATTTTACGTTAATTAAACTTAATTAAGTTGAAATTAATGTTGGATTGTGGTTCGGCAAAGTAGTTTTAGCTTATTAATTGAGATTCAATAAATAATTCACATTAATATCAATGTTTAATTGAAAATTCAATCCTTGCCGAAAAACCCCTATTTTACCCCAAACTTTTGAATTTCCTGAATATCAATGTATTATAAAGATAATATAAATTAATTTCAGTGTTAAATGGGAAAAAAGGGGATTTACAAGCTTATACCTTAGTTTTAATCTTAATTATGTAGTTTAATTAAAAGTTATTTTAATTTTTGTCCCAAAAATGTACGTCTTTTGTCGAATTTTACGTTAATTAAACTTAATTAAGTTGAAATTAACGTTGGATTGTGGTTCGGCAGAGTAGATTTAGCTTATAAATTGAGATTCAATAAAGAATTCATATTAATAATCAATGTTTAATTGAAAATTCAATCCTTGCCGATAAAACCCTATTTTACCCCAAACTTTGGAATTTCGCGCTTCTTCTAAGACTCGGCATATTTTTTCATTTCACGCCCAAAATATTTTGCCGAAAAAACCCTATTTTACCCCAAACTTTGGAATTTCCTGTATATCAATGTATTATAAAGATAATATAAATTAATTTCAGTGTTAAATGGGAAAAAAGGGGATTTACCACCTTATAGCTTAGTTTTAATCTTAATTATGTAGTTTAATTAAAAGTTATTTTAATTTTTGTCCCAAAAATGTACGTTTTCGTCGAATTTTACGTTAATTAAACTTAATTAAGTTGAAATTAACGTTGGATTGTGGTTCGGAAGAGTAGATTTAGCTTATAAATTGAGATTGAATAAATAATTCACATTAATATCAATGTTTAATGGAAAATTCAATCCTTGCCGAAAAAACCCTATTTTACCCCAAACTTTTGAATTTCGCGCTTCTTCAAAGACTTGGCATATTTTTTCATTTCACCCCATAATATTTTGCCGAAAAAACCCTATTTTACCCCGAACTTTGGAATTTCCTGAATATTAATGTATTATAGAGATAATATAATTTAATTTCAGTGTTAAATGGGAAAAAAGGGGATTTACCAGCTTATACCTTAGTTTTAATCTCAATTATGTAGTTTAATTAAAAGTTATTTGAATTTTTGTCCCAAAAATGTACTTTTTTGGTCGAATTTTACGTTAATTAAACTTAATTAAGTTGAAATTAATAGTCATTGGGGCGAGAGAGGGTAGTTTAGTTAAGCTTATTTAATTTCTGAAATGGATTTGAATGATTGCTTGATTTAATTGCGACTTTTAGTGTGGGGGCCGTATTTTTATATTTTACCCCACTCTTTTGTGCCGAAAAGTGCCGAAACGGTCACTAATTTACCCCGAAAAGCCGAAGGCGAAGCTAGAAGTCATTTAGGATGTTTTAGCAGACGACGCATGGGAGATTGCTACTATTTTAGAATTTGGGGTAATTCGGCAAAAGTTCGGCAAAAATAATTTCGGGGTAAAATAGTGTTCCCCCTAAAAACCCGTTTTTACCACAGAACGCGGAGCAGACGAAACCAAACCCTTCAAACTTTAAAAACAGGGGAGGAAACAAGCAAATACTTATATCAGGAGTTCATAATAACCCCCCGAAGGTAGTATTTTAGTGCCACAAACCTTGTAAAACCACGTGGGAAAACTCCCGCGTCCGCCCGTTTAGTGTGTACTGATTAAAGTGATTTGAGTTATTAAAATCAGGATAATTTTATAACGGTTAGCCTTTTATGTCACTTTCAGTAGGTATTTTTCAGCTATAATTAAATAACTTTCTTTGATTGAAATCTGGGGGTTCTGGCAAAAAATAAAAAAAAAATATTGTACGCAGTTGAAAAAGATTTTTCTAATACGATTAAAATATTTAATCATGTGTTGTTTTATGATGAAAGACCTGGGTTACTATTTTCTTCAATGTAAATTATGGTTTTATGATTGGACAAAGTTTTTCGTATAGAGGTATCTCAGACGCCTTAGTGTGACGTCACCATAGAACCAAAGCTGTACCAAAGATGTCCGCCCACTGCCAAAGCTAAGCCCGTGACGATTTAATTAGACCATATACGTCACAAGTGAAAGAAAGCTATTGCGCTTACTGATTTGAATCACAAAATTTGAAAGAACAAAATTATATGTGGATACAATTTTCGATACTTTGATTTATAAAAATGAAGTTGCTGAAGGTTGTTTTCATTTCCATAAAATTTATCACATCTTTTGATGAAAAACTGATAATTCTCCCATAGAAATAAGTTCAAATAACTTGGGAAATTATTTCTCTAGTAGCCAAATGTTCACCGACGTTACAAAACAAATATAAAAAATACTGTATATCATTTCATATGGAATATATATTTTTGCTATAAATAAGTTTAATAAATGAATGCCCCCATTTTTAAATTTAACGAAAACTTTATTAAGAATGGAGTTTTATTTTTTGTTATAATTTTTAGGCGAATCTCGACCTACGCTGTTTTACTAAGATACACTGTTTTATAAAGAAACGTCAACGCCCTTAAAACGCAAGGTTTTAACTTACTATGTTCCATCTCAATCAAAGCCAATAAACATGAAAATTAATTTGATAACGAAAAGAAATGAGCCGTTATGCAGCCTTTTCTTACAATATTGTTTCTAAAGGCAAGGCAACTCATCAAATCGAGTAACCTTATTTGAAAAAAAAAAAACAAGGTAGGGAACACATGCGGATTGTTGAAATGAGATCACTGTAATTGTGACGATTACTCAATTGGAAAACAGGCATTTGACTCTTTAATGACGCCAAAGTAGATCAAAATGGAATTAAATTACGGAGTTTAAATTAACTTTAACAGCCTCGTAAAGATAAGGTGCTTCTTTCATTCTGATGTAATAGCATCCAAGGTAATTCCCCGAATCTTCCAATCTTGTCAAAATAATAGAACAACGTTTGTTGGTAAACTGAGAGTCTTCCTCAATAGCGTCATTGTCATGAAAACCGAACTCATTCTTCAGGTGATCAATTGGTTCTTCCCATTTCACATTGGAATCCAGCCTCGATGCGTCTGGGTCGTGTATCACTTCATTTGATGGAAAAGGCGTTGCATCTTCGTTTTCCAATTTGACACAATTTAAGTCAAACTCAGAACTAAAATTATCGTTCGATAAAGGTTCGGGTTCTTTCTTAATTTCTTCACAGGTTATGGTTGGACATATGGTATTAAATTCGCCCAATAATGAAATCCCTTGTTTGAAGTCGGAACCGACAGATTCTGAAAGACTAGAATGAGACTCTGTTGCGTTTCTGGGTTCATCGGGATCTGATTCAGAATGAATTTCCAATTCTTTTGGATGAGGAATTTCATTAGGAGAATCGTGGTTTGTATTTGGCCCACTTCGTTCTGGCTGCGAACTTCTTCGTTTGTCGTCTGGCTTTTGTTTTAAAGGGAAAACAAAGTCTGCAACATCAGTTGATCTACTTTCATTCTGAACTTTGCTAGAATCTGATAATTTCGATTTCCTGTCTGCCTGATCGGGTTTTCCAGCATTATCTTTCGCAGAAGCACGTTTCCGCTTACTTGTCGACTGATCGTATTGGTTTTTCCGTTTTGACGAAACACGTTTTGGAATTATTCGTTCAACTCCAGATTTTGATGGATGAAGTCTAGCAATGTGATTTCTTAGCCCTTTCTTTAATTTGGCTGCGAAATCACAAAAATTACACATAAAGGGACGCTCGTCACTGTGAGTCACATTGTGTATCTTTAAATCCTCGCGTTTCCGGGTACGGTAATCGCAAATATCGCATTTGAATGGACGCTCATCATTGTGAATCGCGCCATGTGTCTTTAAATTACTGCGTGTTTTGGCACGATATTCGCAAATATCGCATTTGAAAGGACGCTCGTCACTGTGAGTCGTGACGTGTATGTTTAAATGCCCGCGTGTTTGGGCGCGGTAATCGCAAATATGGCATTTGAATGGACGCTCATCATTGTGAGCCGCGACATGCTGCTTTAAATCACCCCGCCTTCGGGCACGATATTCGCAAATATCGCATTTGAAAGGACGATCTTCACTGTGAATCAAGACGTGTTTCTTTAAATCACCACGATATCGGGTATGGTGATCGCAAATATCGCATTTGAAGGGACGCTCATCACTGTGAGTCGCGACGTGTGTCTTTAAATTCCCGCGTGTTCGGGCACGATATTCGCACATATCGCATTTGAATGGACGCTCATCACCGTGAGTCGTGACGTGTATGTTTAAATGCCCGCGTGTTCGGGCACGGTAATCGCAAACATCACATTTGAAAGGACGCTCGTCACTGTGAGTCACGACATGTTTCTTTAAATTGCAGCTAGTTTGGGCACGATATTCACAAATATGGCATTTGAATGGACGCTCATCACTGTGAGTCGCAACATGGTTCTTCAAATCACCCCGCCTTCGGGCACGATATTCGCAAATATCGCATTTAAATGGACGCTCGTCACTGTGAATTAATTGATGATTCTTAAAGGTTGAGCTTATTCCTGTCTGGAAACCGCACTGATCGCACTTGAACTTCATATTTCCCTAATGAACCAAAAAGTGATTCAATAGCAACGCTTTAAGAGCTCAATGTAAATACTTGAAAGGAAAGATGCGTTATTTTATGGGCATACCGGTTTTCACATGAACATCCAAACGTGTTTTTGATCGAAATCTGAATCGGGTTGCAAATTTTACATCATTGTTGAACAGTAGATATTGAGCGAGATTGCCATTAAAGCTGAAATAACATAAACATCTCACGAAAACACTTAATATTAACGTAAATTGAATGCGGTATGTTGGCTATTCATGCAAAAATGAGGAAATCAGCATTCAACTTTCTAATTTGAGTAATCTATCCAGCTTACCATAAGATTTCGAAAAGGAGGGGTTCAATTAATTAGGTAATCGGCCAAAGAGGAATTTCCACAAGTCTTCGCGAATGAGGTACCTATTTAAAAATTAATATTCAAATAATCGATATTACCTTAAATTTTAAGTCCTAAGATAACGTTTTAATACGCTTCCAACTTCCAAGTAGTTTCAATTTTCAAAGCACTTTTCCTCTAAAAACCCGTTTTTACAACAGAACGCGGAGCAGACGAAATTAACCCTTCAAACTTCAAAAACAGGGGAGGAAACAAGCAAATATTTTAATGTAGTATTATCATTATCATGGATAAAGAATGCAAGTAAGGAAATTTGTTTTCACTCTACAGGATAGGCAACTCCCTATCTCGGACGACAGCTTATTCTGTATATACTCTGTTACAACATCGGTTGGCAGCATGCGCAAAGCTAGTTCTATGAAACCTAGCTTTGTGCGTGCTGACAAGAGACCATAAACTTATGGATTTAAAATATCGGCGAGTTTTTTTAGCTCGAGTACACGGACCTCTTGGCCTTAGTTTCAAATACGTGTGAAATTGCCTACAGCCTACTACACGTATTTGAAACTAAGGCATAGAGGACCGTACAATCGAGCTAAAAAACTAGCGGATATTTCAAATACTGCGACACGAAGAGAAATTTTGAGTGAGTAGCCCCTCGATGCGCTACCCTTAAAATGATTACCCGTAAGACCATTCGGGTCATTCCTATTTTAGAGGCCGTTTTCCATAGTGGTAAAATTTTTAGTAGGATGGTAGTAAAAATAGTAGTATTCCCCCTACGAGGAAAAGCGGAACCTATGATGGAGAAAATAGTATGAATTGGCCATATGTCTAATCAGCGCCACTAGCGGATGGTCTGAAAACTACTCCCATAGAGTCTAGGTATATTTAAGCAGGTTTGCAGAATTTCCGTCAGATGGCGCGGCGTTCGAGCCACCTGGCTATGATTCTGCAAACCCTCTTAAATATACCTAGTCTCTATGGGAGTAGTTCTCAGACCATCCGCTAGTGGCGCTGATTAGACATATGGCCAATTGCTACATTGTGCCGACTAACCATAAATTGCCGCCTTTTCCAAAATATTGCTGACTAACCATAAATTTCCGCCTTTTCCAAATATTGCTGACTAACCATAAATTGCCGCCTTTTCCAAAATATTGCTGACTAACCATAAATTGCCGCCTTTTCCAAATTATTTCTCACTAACCATAAATTGCCGCCTTTTCCAAAACATTGCTATATTACTGTCTTTTTCCGTGTAAAGAGGCGCATACTTAGCCTTTCGTGAATAAACAGGAAAAATGAAATGGGGTAATGCACTGGCCTTTTAACAA
Source organism: Phalangium opilio (assembly GCF_054372755.1). NCBI lineage: Eukaryota > Metazoa > Arthropoda > Arachnida > Opiliones > Phalangiidae > Phalangium > Phalangium opilio. The sequence goes on from NW_028324226.1 coordinate 6,277,999, forward strand.
GGCGTTTTAAATGTTCTAATTGCGAGGCCAATACAGAATGAACATGCAAAACGAAATGTTGGAATAATACATTGGCCTTTAACCTAATTGCGAGGCCAGTACAGATATGCCCTAAACGTTCAAACGAGATTAGACCAGGTTAGGTTAGGTTAGGTTTAGGCAAGGCGGGTGAAATTCCATGTCGGGCCTCTCAAGTAGGCGTTGGTAGTGGCCTACTTGAGAGGCCATTAGAAAATAAACATGCAAAACGGAACCGTGTACAATTACACGCGCCTCTGAACTAAGCGTTTGTAGTGGCCTACTTGAGAGGCCAGTAGAGAATAAACACGCAAAATTAAACTAGGGACAATACATGGGTCTCTTATCTATGTTTTTATCGTCGGCTACTTTGCCGTTCGTGAATAAATATTAAAAACGAAATGGAAGCATCACATTGGCCTTTAAACTAGGTGTCCTAAGTGGCCTAATTGCGAGGCCAGTACAGATATGTCCTAACGTTCAAACTAGATAAGTATAGGTTAGGTTAGGTTAGGTTAGGTTGGGTTGGGTTAGGTTAGGTGTCGGGCCGCTCATCTTGGCGTCAGTAGTGGCCTACTTGAGAGGCCAGTAGAGAATAAACAAGCAAAATGGAATCATGGACTATTACACCGGCCTCTCAACTAGGCGTCAGTAGTGGTCTACTTGAGAGGCCAGTAGAGAATAAACAAGCTAAATGGAACCATGGACTATTACACTGGCCGCTCAACTAGGCGTCAGTAGTGGCCTACTTGAGAGGCCAGTAGAGAATAAACAAGCTAAATGGAACCATGGACTATTACACTGGCCGCTAAACTAGGCGTCAGTAGTGGCCTACTTGAGAGGCCAGTAGAGAATAAACAAGCTAAATGGAACCATGGACTATTACACTGGCCGCTCAAGTAGACGTCAGTAGTGGCCTACTTGAGAGGCCAGTAGAGAATAAACAAGGAGAATAAACAAGCTAAATGGAACCATGGACTATTACACTGGCCGCTCAAGTAGGCGTCAGTAGTGGCCTACTTGAGAGGCCAGTAGAGAATAAACAAGCTAAATGGAACCATGGACTATTACACTGGCCGCTCAACTAGGCGTCAGTAGTGGCCTACTTGAGAGGCCAGTAGAGAATAAACAAGCTAAATGGAACCATGGACTATTACACTGGCCTCTCAACTAGGCGTCAGTAGTGGCCTACTTGAGAGGCCAGTAGAGAATAAACAAACTAAATGGAACCATGGACTATTACACTGGCCGCTCAACTAGGCGTCAGTAGTGGCCTACTTGAGAGGCCAGTAGAGAATAAACAAGCAAAATGGAACCATGGACTATTACACTGGCCGCTCAACTAGGCGTCAGTAGTGGCCTACTTGAGAGGCCAGTAGAGAATAAACAAGCAAAATGGAACCATGGACTATTACACTGGCCTCTCAACTAGGCGTCAGTAGTGGCCTACTTGAGAGGCCAGTAGAGAATAAACAAGAACTGGCCGCTCAACTAGGCGTCAGTAGTGGCCTACTTGAGAGGCCAGTAGAGAATAAACAAGCGAAGTGGAACCATGGACTATTACACTGGCCGCTCAACTAGGCGTCAGTAGTGGCCTACTTGAGAGGCCAGTAGAGAATAAACAAGCAAAATGGAACCATGGACTATTACACTGGCCGCTCAACTAGGCGTCAGTAGTGGCCTACTTGAGAGGCCAGTAAGGAACAAACAAGCAAAATGGAACCATGGACTATTACACTGGCCTCTCAACTAGGCGTCAGTAGTGGCCTACTTGAGAGGCCAGTAGAGAATAAACAAGCAAAATGGAACCATGGACTATTACACTGGCCTCTCAACTAGGCGTCAGTAGTGGCCTACTTGAGAGGCCAGTAGATAATAAACAAGCAAAATGGAACCATGGACTATTACACTGGCCTCTCAACTAGGCGTCAGTAGTGGCCTACTTGAGAGGCCAGTAGATAATAAACAAGCAAAATGGAACCATGGACTATTACACTGGCCGCTCAACTAGGCGTCAGTAGTGGCCTACTTGAGAGGCCAGTAGAGAATAAACAAGCTAAATGGAACCATGGACTATTACACTGGCCGCTCAACTAGGCGTCAGTAGTGGCCTACTTGAGAGGCCAGTAGAGAATAAACAAGCTAAATGGAACCATGGACTATTACACTGGCCGGTCAACTAGGCGTCAGTAGTGGCCTACTTGAGAGGCCAGTAGAGAATAAACAAGCTAAATGGAACCATGGACTATTACACTGGCCTCTCAACTAGGCGTCAGTAGTGGCCTACTTGAGAGGCCAGTAGAGAATAAACAAGCAAAATGGAACCATGGACTATTACACTGGCCTCTCAACTAGGCGTCAGTAGTGGCCTACTTGAGAGGCCAGTAGATAATAAACAAGCAAAATGGAACCATGGACTATTACACTGGCCTCTCAACTAGGCGTCAGTAGTGGCCTACTTGAGAGGCCAGTAGATAATAAACAAGCAAAATGGAACCATGGACTATTACACTGGCCGCTCAACTAGGCGTCAGTAGTGGCCTACTTGAGAGGCCAGTAGAGAATAAACAAGCAAAATGGAACCATGGACTATTACACTGGCCGCTCAACTATGCGTCAGTAGTGGCCTACTTGAGAGGCCAGTAGAGAATAAACAAGCAAAATGGAACCATGGACTATTACACTGACCGCTCAACTATGCGTCAGTAGTGGCCTACTTGAGAGGCCAGTAGAGAATAAACAAGCAAAATGGAACCATGGACTATTACACTGGCCGCTCAACTAGGCGTCAGTAGTGGCCTACTTGAGAGGCCAGTAGAGAATAAACAAGCAAAATGGAACCATGGACTATTACACTGGCCGCTCAACTATGCGTCAGTAGTGGCCTACTTGAGAGGCCAGTAGAGAATAAACAAGCAAAATGGAACCATGGACTATTACACTGGCCGCTCAACTAGGCGTCAGTAGTGGCCTACTTGAGAGGCCAGTAGAGAATAAACAAGCAAAATGGAACCATGGACTATTACACTGGCCGCTCAACTATGCGTCAGTAGTGGCCTACTTGAGAGGCCAGTAGAGAATAAACAAGCAAAATGGAACCATGGACTATTACACTGGCCGCTCAACTATGCGTCAGTAGTGGCCTACTTGAGAGGCCAGTAGAGAATAAACAAGCAAAATGGAACCATGGACTATTACACTGGCCGCTCAACTATGCGTCAGTAGTGGCCTACTTGAGAGGCCAGTAGAGATGGGGTTTACTGATTTCCGTGTAGAGACAGACGAGATTAGGAGTGGCCTCACAATAGGGCGACTATAGACACCTAGTTGAGAGGCCAAGATGTGGGGAAGTTCACTTTGGTGACATATGTTTCGTTATTTTGAGCGCATTAATAGTACAATATGAATTTCTTTTGGGAAATTTCGCTGAGAACATTAGGTTAAATAATCAAAAACTGTTAAAACAGTAAAATCATACGAAAACGTTGCTTCTGAAATATGCCTAATGAGTATTCAAATAGAGCTGTTCATAGCATTTTCTCCGTCATCGGTCTAGCTTTTTGATCTAGGAAAAATACTACTATTTTTACTACTATCCTACTAAAAAAATCCCACTATCGAAGGCGGCCTCGTAAATAGGAAAGATCCGACCATTCAAACAACAACAATGCTAAAATGATTACACACCCTTAATAGAAGAACATTAAGTTTTAGTGATTACCTCCTCGATGATCGAGTTACCATTAGCAAAGCTAAAATGATTACGTACTTAACGCTCAATTAATACTCAATTAATACACGTACAGAAAGTTTAGGCATACAACATAGACTTATGCCGACGCATAATTTTCGCATCTTATAAATTTCTAAAATGAACTTATGACCAGAAGCGCTAGAAAGAGAAAGAATTGGGTAAAACACCCAATAATTGTAATATCCCGGTGCCTTAAGACCATTATAAAAATAACGTCAGTATATAGTTGCTTTTGCTTTAAAAATTTCCCTCGAATGTTGAAATAGGGGATAGGGGAGCGTGATTGAAAGCGTACAATCCTTATTGTCGACGGGTGACAGGAAATTTAAAGGGAGTAGGAAACCTCCTATTAAAATTAAGGCAATAACGCTCTCTCTCGCTTTAAATATATCGAACAAACGTAAATCTCAACTCCCATTCACTCTCTCTTCAATGACGAACGAAAAATTTTAAACTGCCAAATACTCTTTCACGACAACTACGCCGCCGCCCACCCCCACCGACAACAACAGGGCAGGTCAAACTAAGACCCACATCGTAGATGTTCATCATACGACGTGGCTAAAAATTTTAATTATCTACTTGTCTGAAATTGGTAATATTTGGGTGTTTAGAGCCTTAAACTTTGGCTTAAATAGAGGCAAGTGTTTCGGTGTTGATACTCAGTGAAGTTTTCGAAATAAAAAAAAACATTGACTCCAAGTTGTTCCTGAGCCTCTATTTGTAAAATTGATTCCCGAGCCCGTTAAGAATTTTGTAACGTATATCGTCAATTCGAGTGGCTTTATTTGAAAGCAAAGCGATAAACACGGAACATTTATTGAAAAAAATAATGATAGCGCAGTAATTTTGACGACTACGCAATTGGAAAACATACATAAGACTCTTTAGTCAAGTTAAAGTAGATAAAAATGAAATTAAATGATGGGATTCAAATTGACTTTAACCACCTCGTAAAGATAAGGTGCTTCTTTCACTCTGATGTAATAGCATCCATGATAATTCCCCGAACCTTCCAGTTTTGTCAAAATAACCGAACACTGTTTGTTGGTAAACTGAGTTTCATGGTCAACAACGTCATTGTTGTGAAAACCGAACTCATTCTTCAGGTGATCAATTGGTTCTTCCCATTTCACATTGGAATTTAGCCTCGATGCGTCTGGGTCGTATATCACTTCGTTTGATGGAAAAGGCGTTGCAGCTTCGTTTTCCAATTTGACACAATTTAAGTCAAATTCAGAACTAAAATTATCGTTCGATAAAGGTTCGGGTTCTTTCTTAATTTCTTCACAGGTTATGGTTGGACATATGGTATTAAATTCGCCCAATAATGAAATCCCTTGTTTGAAGTCGGAACCGACAGATTCTGAAAGACTAGAATGAGACTCTGTTGCGTTTCTGGGTTCATCGGGATCTGATTCAGAATGAATTTCCAATTCTTTTGGATGAGGAATTTCATTAGGAGAATCGTGGTTTGTATTTGGCCCACTTCGTTCTGGCTGCGAACTTCTTCGTTTGTCGTCTGGCTTTTGTTTTAAAGGGAAAACAAAGTCTGCAACATCAGTTGATCTACTTTCATTCTGAACTTTGCTAGAATCTGATAATTTCGATTTCCTGTCTGCCTGATCGGGTTTTCCAGCATTATCTTTCGCAGAAGCACGTTTCCGCTTGCTTGTCGACTGATTGTATTGGTTTTTCCGTTTTGACGAAACACGTTTTGGAATTATTCGTTCAACTCCAGATTTTGATGGATGAAGTCTAGCAATGTGATCTATTAGTACATTCTTTAATTTGGCTGCGAAATCACAAAAATTACACTTAAAGGGACGCTCGTCACTGTGAGTCACATTGTGTATCTTTAAATTCCCGCGTCTCCGGGTACGGTAATCGCAAATATCGCATTTGAATGGACGCTCATCATTGTGAGTCGCGACATGTTGCTTTAAATCACCCCGCCTTCGGGCACGATATTCGCAAATATCGCATTTGAATGGACGCTCATCACCATGAATCGTGACGTGTTTGTTTAAATTCCCGCGTCTTCGGGTACGGTAATCGCAAATACCGCATTTAAATGGGCGCTCATCACTGTGACCCGCGACATGCCTCTTTAAATGATCGCGTCTTCGTGCACGGTAATCGCAAATATCGCATTTGAACGGACGCTCGTCACTGTGAATCAATTTATGTTTCTTAAAGATCGAGCTTATTCCTGTCTGGAAACCGCACTGATCGCACTTGAACTTCATCTTTCCCAACCAAAAAGTGATACTTTAAATCACAACGCTTTAGGAATCTCATTAGAGTTGAATGTAAATATTTGAAAGGTAACACACGTCATTTTATGGCAGGGAACCCAGCAAAAAATTTGATTTCTAATAGGAAAAATAGGAAGAAAAAAAATCAATAAAAAAATGTGTTTAAAAAAATTACGATTTAAAAATCAAAATAATAATAATAATAATAATAAAAAATAACGTAGACCGCCCATTAGCGTCACGTACGGGGCGCAACCTAACTTTACGCTGAAGGAATACAACACCATGCATGGGCCACAATTATGATCCTGATCCTCCGTACACCCACCATTTTTACCCGAGCCAACCTCGCGTTAACTCTAACCACCCTAACGGCACTTGAAAAATAAAAACTTGCCAAAAAGACAAACTTACAGAAAATATTTCATCCCAAAATGATCTGAATCCCAGGTTCCTCGATCTTGGAACAGTTTTGATCACAAAATTAATTAATTTCGGCCTAATTTTAAAACGTTTTAATCCGACTTAAAAAAATTAACAATAATTCGTAGAAATAATCGTCCGATTAGCTCGTGTCAATAAAAACTGACTGACAAATGGCCGTTTGTCGAAGCGTTGCCTACGTTAATCAACGCCTGTGCGCGGTAGTTTCGAAGGGGGGCGACTTTTAATAATAATAATAATAATAATAGCGGAAAATTAGTATTTAAAATTCCAAGCACGAGAAAATGAACATTTCAAACTATTTAGCGCCCCAGGTGAGAGAATTTGGCAACTTAAATTGGCAAAAAAAATCGGCGCCGCGCACAGGCCTTGATTGAAAACTTCGAGAAGGGGGATAAAGAAGGGGAGGGAAGAACGCGCTCTTGATTCTCCGTACACCCACCATTTTGCCCCGAGTTAAGCACGCTTTAACCCTAACCGCCCCCTTCACTAACCCTAAACGGCACACTAAGCTAATAAAAACTTGCCAAAAAGACATACTTACAGCAAAAATTTCATGCCAAAATGATTTGCATCCTCGGTTCCTTGATCTTGCCACAGTTTTGATCACAGAAATCATTCATTCCGGTCTAATTTTAAATATTTAAATCCAACTTAAAAAAATTAACAATTCAACGACATAACTGATTAGCTCGCGTCGATCAAACTAACAAAGCAAAGGGCTGTTGTCTGTCCGGACTCTGAGGCTTCGAGAAGAATGGGGGGGGGGGGGCGATCGAGGAGAGAGAGGGAAGAAATGTGAAGTTGCATTTTTTGAACTGGTGCTCCTAGAGCGAAGGGGACGTAAGTCGCGATACAGATAAGGGCAAAGCTAACAACTTAAACAAGGCGACTTTTTAGTAAGCGTAAAGGCTGTATTCAAAAACGTTGTAATTTACAATTTAGAAAACAAGTGCACTAACAAATTACAAGTTGGGAAACCAAAATAAACCTCTCCGAGCCGAGACGAATTTACTTTCCAAACACCGGTCCGCCAGCCAATGAGACAAACCGGAAATACATAGTTCTAACCGGCGAGATATTGCAATGATCATTTGTAAAGTTTAAAGCGTTTAATAATTTCCTGCGTATCCTCAGTGATTCTAATGAGGACCAAATATCTATCACTTAAATGTGTATTTAAGTTTCGGCTCACTCTGAACCGTTAAGACCTCCTATAAGAGGACATGAAACAAGGTCAATTCTGGTTAAGATCTAGGTTATCTTATCTCATAGATCCAGTCGTTTCAACACGTATGGAGAGATGAAGTATTAATATCCTAATTATTTAATGAAGCTAAAAGTTACGTTTACACTATATATAAATGTAGTAAAGATGAATTAAAAAGTAAACACCAAATTTTAAATGTTAATATCAAAAGATGTTCTTGGAATATTGAGATGAAACAGAGCTTTATAGCTACACAACTACTAAAAGAATCGTAATGCCGAAAAATATTTAAGTATTTCCATTTAATATTCTGCCAAACGAAATGTTACCGTTTTGTAAGAGATCTTTTCATCCTACTCGCTTTATATTAACTTTGATATGCGTGTAGTGTTTCGATTCAGATGCAATCTTCATTACTCGTTCTATATTAACTCTCACTTGTGTCAGTACATAGAAACAAGTTTATCTTAAATAATTAATTAAATATAAATGTTATTAATTATTTTAATCGCCAGTAAATAACTTTAAAAATAGTTAAATCGTTTAAAATAAAGTTGTTCCTATTATCTTTCGAAACTTTGCTAATATTGACGTTTAAAGTGAAGGGTACCCCTCTTGCCCGCTTTTTTCAAATTTTGGGATATATATACGATTCGTTTCCATTATAATAATAGATAAAAACGCATTCGCGTGAACCGATGGTGGAAGCCCTGCCATTGGGAGGCTGGACGTTTCTCGTGAGTCGTAACCCTAGCCGATCGCCGCGTATATCTTGAAACCAAACGGTGACGAAGGAAAAGAAGCCGGAATGGACTGACTGGCGTCCATGTGGAATGGACAAAGACCTGAAGATGGTGGTGCATAGAAGCTGGTGTCAATGTGGAATTGACGAAGAACAGAAGATGGTGGTGCATAGAAGTTGGTGCATAGAAGTTGGTGCAAGGTGAAATTGACGAAGATCAGAAGATGTTTGTGCTAGGAAGCTAGCAAGTACAGACTAGTGTCCATGTGGAGTGGACGAAAACCAAAGCTGGTGGTGTTGGAACTCAAGTAGAATAGCCAGAGGAGACAAACCCAAATTTCCGTGAACTGTCAATGCAGTCCGGAAATTGGGAACACGTTTGCTCCGATACGCAAACTGCGAACGCGGTCACGTGGGGTCTGACAGACAGACAGACACGGCCGGTGTAATACCTCTCCGTGACAAACAACACTCGGAGAGGTAAAAATTGCCATTTTAAAAGCATTTCTTTTAAATTTGACGTAAGTCAAACGTTGAGAAACGATATTACAATGCAATTATATGACATAATATAGGATATTATAGGACCTTTCATGAAATTATAGGATACTATAGAACAGGTTCAAAAATATAGGATTTTTTAGTAATTACAGGACCGCTGGGCTCCCTGCCTGAGGGCCCTCAGCCGAATTTCGAAAATATTTATAGGTATTATAGGTAATTTTTCATTAAAATATAGGATTTTATAGGAATTTTTTTCCAGAATTATAGAATTATAAAGGACACTAAAACATTAATTCCGTTCTTTTTTAAAGATGCACATGACGTGATCTTGGACGTAGTAACTAGCTCAATACGGCAACAGCATCTAAATAAAAAAGCTTACATCCAAAGTAAACGATTGACATTTATACTGAAATAGTATGGAGTTTACCTATTCGGTGGATTAAAATCGGTGAAATATTTAAAAATATAGGACTTTATGCAGAAATATAGGATTTTAAAGGACACTTACAAATTAAAGGATTTATTTATATTATAGGACCTCTGGGGGCCCTGGTGTCACAAATGTCCTCAAACTTTAATGAGAAGCGTGACAGTTTCAATAAATATTTTTTAGGTAAAAAGACATCAAAATTTCAGAGCGTGTAGTTTCTTCTAATGTCAAAGAGAAAAATTCAAAACCACCAGAAGGGGATAATAGAAGAAGGATGACACTCTGTATCCACATAATACTTTGGTTATGTAACGTGATTCTTCCCAGCCTCACCCTTTTTGTTTGCTCTCCCGCTCATCAAACTAAGTTCAGATGGGCATCGCACCGTGCAGGGTGAATTCTTTAATTATTTGGCACTAAATCCCCAGCAATAAACCCACAAACCTCGTCTTGAAGTGGCACAATAATCCACAAGCGCGCCTTTGCAAATAGTTAAGCGCTAATAGAGTAATGATGAGGGAACTATTTATCGCGTCTGTGATTCGGTTTAGTAACCTTCCTCCAAATGTTCTGATGTAGATGAGAATGACGTTACACTTACCCCCACTTTGTGGCATAGCCAATCTAGTTGGCTATGTATGTGGTAACCTTTCCTCAAAGAGAAGTATTATATACTTCTGATACCACCAATTTCCAAATAACTCTATCCAGTTTAGTCAAGAATCCACTTAAAGTTTCCCCGCTACTTGTACTTTGACCACTTGGACCGGTTTCGAAAGATTTTCACACATGCAGATAACACAGTCTCAGATATTAAAATGTTTACTTTTCAACTTTTTCGAAATAGGTAGCCTTTGGGTCTTTAGAGCCTTCCAATTTGGTTGAAAAATAGGGGCTGCTTTGCTGTTGGTAGAGATGTGAGTCGGTAATTCATGGCCAGTAAATTACCCAACACCGCGTAAATTACCTTTTTATATCTTACCGTAATTTTACAATGGTAATTTACTGGTAAATTACGGCGGTAAATTACCAAACATTTTTATTACGCCTTAAAACTTCATTTTACACTTAAACGATCAATTATTTCTGCGTTACTTCTAAAATGACTCACCAGGCGCTACTCGCTAGCCAGTACAAGTTGCGCTAGAAATTAGTCTTTTAATAAATTTTTAGTTAGAGATCAGATTAGAAGGCCACGGCTGCCGTCTTGGTAGCAAAAGCCGCAAATACGTGTAAAGCAGTCAATAGTGCTCACAATTAAACGTTGTTTAAAGTAATGGACTGTTAAGTGCGGGGAAATATAAATTACCAAAAATTACCGGCTGAACAGTAATTTTTGCTTTCCCTAAATTTCAATCGGTAAATTGCCGGTAATTTATCGGTAAATTACCGTTTTTAAAAATTACGGTAATTTCACATCTCTAGCTGTTGGTTCCGAACGACGTTGTCAAAAAATTAAATAAAAACACTTGCAACCTTAGAAAAGTGAAAAACAAATTGCTTAAGAAAAGAAAGGCGTTGTTTCGGAGCCTCTACTTGTAAAATGGTTTGTTTTCAACGGGCGATAAAAGGTTTGTCACGTAATTCATCAACTCGAGTCTTTATTTGAAACCCAAGCAAGAACACACGAAACAATTATTTAAAATGGAAGGATAGCACAGTAATTTTGACGACAATGAGAAAACAGACATAAGCCTCTTCAGTCACATTACAGTAAATCAAAATGGAACTAAATTACGGGGTTCAAATTAACTTTAACAACCTCGTAAAGATAAGGTGCTTCTTTCATTCTGATGTAATAGCATCCAAGGTAATTCCCCGAATCTTCCAATCTTGTCAAAATAATAGAACATCGTTTGTTGGTAAACTGAGAGTCTTGGTCAACAGCGTCATTGTTATGAAAACCGAACTCCTTCTTCAGGTGATCAATTGGCTCTTCCCATTTCACATTTGATTCCAACCTCGATGCGTCTGGGTCGTATGTCACTTCGTTTGATGGAAAAGGCGTTGCAGCTTCGTTTTCCAATTTGATACAATTTAAGTCAAATTCCGAACTAAAATTATCGTTCGATAAAGGTTCGGGTTCTTTCTTAATTTTTTCAGAGGTTATGGTTGAACATAGGGTATTAAATTCGCCCATTACTGAAATCCCTTGATTGAAGTTGGAACCGACAGATTCTGAAAGAGCAGAATTAGACTCTGTTGCGTTTCTGGGTTCATCGGGATCGGATTCAGAATGAATTTCCAATTCTTTCGACTGAGCAATTTCATTAAGAGAATCATGGTTTGTATTTGTCCCACTTCGTTCTAGCTGCGAACTTCTTCGTTTGTGGTCTGCCTTTTGTTTTAAAGGGAACACAAAATCTGCAACAACAGTTGATCTACTTTCAGATTGAACTTCGTTAGAATCTGATAATTTCGATTTCCTGTCTGCCTGATCGGGTTTTCTAGCATTATCTTTCGCAGAAGCACGTTTCCGCTTGCTTGTCGACTGATCGTATTGGTTTTTCCGTTTTGACGAAACACTTTTCGGAATTTTTCGTTCAATTCCAGATTTTGATGGATGAAGTCTAGCAATGTGATTTCTTAGCCCTTTCTTTAATCTGGCTGCGAAATCACAAAAATTACACTTAAATGGGCGGTCGTCACTGTGAGTCACGGCATGGGTCTTTAAATTCCCGCGTGTTCGGGCACGATGTTCGCAAATATCGCATTTGAATGGACGCTCGTCACTGTGAATTAAGACATGTTTCTTTAAATTCCCGCGTGTTCGGGTACGGTAGTCGCAAAAATCGCATTTGAAAGGACGCTCATGATAGTTGTGAGTCGCAACATGGTTCTTCAAATCACCCCGCCTTCGGGCACGATATTCGCAAATATCGCATTTGAATGGACGCTCATCACCGTGAGTCGTGACGTGTATGTTTAAATGCCCGCGTGTTCGGGCGCGGTAGTCGCAAAAATCGCATTTGAAAGGACGCTCATGATCGTTGTGAGTCGCGACATGGTTCTTCAAATCACCCCGCCTTCGGGCACGATATTCGCAAAAATCGCATTTGAATGGACGCTCATCACCGTGAGTCGTGACGTGCATGTTTAATTTCCCGCGTGTTCGGGCACGGTAATCGCAAATATCGCATTTGAAAGGACGCTCGTCACTGTGAGTCACGACATGTTTCTTTAAATTGCAGCTAGTTTGGGCACGATATTCACAAATATGGCATTTGAATGGACGCTCATCACTGTGAGTCGCAACATGGTTCTTCAAATCACCCCGCCTTCGGGCACGATATTCGCAAATATCGCATTTAAATGGACGCTCGTCACTGTGAATTAATTGATGATTCTTAAAGGTTGAGCTTATTCCTGTCTGGAAACCGCATTGATCGCACTTGAACTTCATCTTTCCCTAATGAACCGAAAAGTGATTCAATAGCAACGCTTAAGAGCTCAATGTAAATACTTGAAAGGAAAGATACTTGATTTTATGGGCATACCGGTTTTCACATGAACATCCAAACGTGTTTTTGATCGAAATCTGAATCGGGTTGCAAATTTTACATCATTGTTGAACAGTAGATATTGAGCGAGATTGTCATTAAAGCTGAAATAACATAAACATCTCACGAAAACACTTAATATTCACGTAAATTGAATGAGGTATGTTGGCTAATCATGCAAAAATGAGGAAATCAGCATTCAACATTCTAATTAGAGTAATCTATCCAGCTTACCATAAGATTGCGAAAAGGAGGGGTCCAATTAATTAGGTAATCAGCCCTGAGAGCCAAAGAGGAATTTCCACGGGTCTTCGCGAATGAGGTACCTATTTAAAAATTAAAATTCAAACAATCGAAATTACCTTAAATTATAAGTTCTAAGATAATGTTTTGGCTAAATTGAAGAATACCACCTGCTCTTCCAAACTTAACAAATCATATACCAAATGAAAGGTCACGCCTTCCTCTATTCATTGCACACCATTATAGTGAGCGCAAACAATAATTAACATTAAAAAACTAATTAAATATATAGCAGTGTCAAAGGCTTTACCGGGACTCGCTGTGATATGAGCGGCTAAATGTGCGCCTGTTTTTGTTATTATTAAGTTTTATCAACTGAATAAATTTCCCCTTTTCCAAAATTTTACTAAATAGAATATGTTTTTACTCCTAATTATTGGTACCTTTCCAAATTATGGCTAATTACCTTTTTTATTGCCACCTTTTCCATTACCTTAAATCATAAATTTTAGGTTAGGTTAGGTTAGGTTAGGTTAGGTTAGGTTAGCTTTGGTTAGGTTAGGTTAGGTTAGGTTAGGTTAGGTTAGGTTAGGTTTGGTTAGGTTAGGTTAGGTTAGCTTTGGTTAGGTTAGGTTAGGTTTGGTTAGGTTAGGTTTGGTTTGGTTTGGTTAGGTTTGGTTAGGTTAGGTTAGGTTAGGTTTGGTTTGGTTTGGTTAGGTGCGTTTTTAATTTTTAAAAATGCGATTCTTTGATCACTGAAACTTCAAATGTTTGAAGCTATATTTATATTAATTTTTTTGTAACCCACGTGCGTGTATCATCACAGCGAGTCCCAGCAAAGCCTTTGACACTTCTATATAAAAAATTACTTTTTTAATGTTAATTATTTTTTGCGCTCACTATAATGGTGTGCAATGAATAGAGGAAGGCGTGACCTTTCATTTGGTATATGATTTGTTAAGTTTCGAAGAGCAGGTGGTATTCTTCAATTTTGCCAATGTTTTAATACGCTTTTAAGTAGTTCCAAAGTACTTTTCCTCTAAAAACCCGTTTTTACAACAGAACGCGGAGCAGACGAAACTAAACCCTTCAAACTTTAAAAACAGGGGTGGAAACAAATAAATACTTTTATGTAGTATTTTAGTGCCACAAACCAGGGTGAGAAATAAGGAAATTTTTAAAACTGGTCAAATGACCAGTAGAGCCCAAGGGTTTCAATTAAAAAACTGGTCAATGACCACTTAATGTTTCTACATACTGTCAGAGCTGCGCTGAATTGGATTAATTTCTACAACCCACTACTGGGAATTTATTTTTTACTAAAGAAGGGTAATTTAAAAAGTGGTCACGGTGACCACTGGACCCTTAGCCATTTAATAAATAAACAGTATAAACTGGTCAAAACAATTTTTAAACTGGTCATTTGCCCAGTGCCACCGCCTTATTTCTCACCCTGCCATGAACCTCGTATAACCACGTGGTAAAACTCCCGCGTCCGCCCGTTTAGTGTGTACTGATCAGTCTGGGAAATAAGGATATTTTTTAAACTAGTCCTTGGGACCAGTGACCCCCCAGTCCCCGAAATAATTAACTGGTCTCCGGACTGGTCCCAGCCTTTGTTCTCCTATAGATTTGCAATTAATAAACTGGTCCTGAGGACCAGTAACCCCCACTTCTTGAATTAAAAAACTAGTCCAAGCAATTAATAAACTGGTTTTGGACCAGAAGAAGTGTGCTATTTCCCAGACTGGCTACTGATTAAAGTGGTTTGAGTTATTAAAAATAGACGCAGGATCATTTAAGCCAGTCGACAGACTGGCTGATATATACGGGTCGTTCGAGTTTCCTGCCTTTGTACGGGCAAATTTTTGGAACGGGAGAGTAGATAATTTTGACGCCAGAAATGGCAGGCCTATGGCTTCAAGCGAATAAACGCCAATTCATTTTCAACCCTTGTGCTGCCACGAGCGTATAGGTCGCGTAAATCGCGTAGGTTTTTCTCGAGGGTAGGCTCTATCTATCTCTCATCATGGTGGGGGATCTTTTAACGACGTACTTGAGTTCAAAATTCTCCTAACTCCAAGGCATTGAGGTTAAAATGCACGTATCTTCGATTGGTTTATTGAGACTTGGACTCTCTTTGAGTTACAATGCACGTATCTCTGTCGTTCTCCGATTCGTTTCATTATCAGTAAGACCAAGCCTTTCATGGAAGGGACACATAAATATCCATTCCGTTTGAAATTAATCATTTCATATTTCATTATTAGTAAGACCAAGCCTTTCAAGGAAGGGACACATATTATAAAAAAAACGTTTTTACAAACTGAAAAAAACCTGATATATACTACATCGTTGATTTTGGGTCGCCACTCACTGTTCTTGTCACGGCTTCTAAGGGACAGATATTATTTATTCTAACCGTTTCATATAACACCACCATTTATTAAAGCGGTAACATTGCGTCATGACAATTAATATCACATGTCATGACAGCACCAACTATTAATGCGGTAATCTTAACACATTTTCTTTACTTTTTATTTCGGCTGACATTTTTACCATAACTTCGTTGTTATGGTAAAAATTATTTAATTTTAGCTTCAAAAAATGTCAGCCGAAATAAAAAGTAAAGAAAATGTGTTAAGATTACCGCTTTCATAGTTGGTGCTGTCATGACATGTGATATTAATTGTCATGACGCAATGTTACCGCTTTAATAAATGGTGGTGTTATATGAAACGATTGTCTACCATTGGGTCGAATCCCATTGGATCGAATGTCTTGTTCGACCGAATCCCATTAGACCGAATACCGCAATTTGGGCGCTTTTCCAATCATGAATTTTCCTTTCATTCCTATTTTTCAATTGATTTTCTAATTAAACTTCTAGATATTGAAGCAAATAATATTTATGTTCACCAATAATATTCTTCAATAAATTTTAGTAATTAATTATCATTGTTGGAAATTGTCTAACCTAACCAAACCTAACCTAACCTGACCTAACCTAACCTAACCAAACCTAACCAAACCTAACCAAACCTAACCTAACCTAACCAAACCAAACCTAACCTAACCTAACCTAATCAGACCAGACCGGACAATAAAATTTATATTCTTATTAAACTTCTTGATATTGAAGCAAATAATATTTATGTTCACCAATAACATTCTTCAATAAATCTTAGTAATTAATTATCATTGTTGGAAATTGTCTAACCTAACCAAACCTAACCTAACCTGACCTAACCAAACCTAACCTAACCAAACCTAACCAAACCTAACCTAACCTAACCAAACCTAACCTAACCTAACCTAACCTAACCTAACCTAACCTAACCAGACCAGACCGGACAATAAAATTTATATTCTTATTAAACTTTTTGATATTGCAGCAAATAATATATATATTCACCAATAACATTCTTCAATAAATTTCAGTAAATAACTTTCATTTTTGAAATTGTCTAACCTTAACCTAACGTAACCTAACCTTACCTACGTAAGAGATCTCCCTCCCAACACGGAGCTTGTTAATAGAAGCTCCGTGCTCCCAAGTATACTGACGGCGCTCGATGCTGCTTAACTTCTTCGATGATCCAAATCACTTAATCCATTGCGCTACTGGAGCTCGGCAACTCAAGGAAAACGCTATGATTTAATGTGTAAACCCATCCCATTCAGTCGAAAGCTCTTCCATATAAATATTCCCATTCAGCAGAAAATCGCTCCTTGGGCTATAAATTGTTTTAAATTTGGCTACAATTGTAGAAATCTGAATTCGGTGCAACGGGATTCTATCCAATAGGAGTATACCATATGGAACGGTTAGAATAAATAATATCTGTCCCTTAGAAGCCGTGACAAGAACAGTGAGTGGCGACCCAAAATCAACGATGTAGTATATATCAGGCTTTTTCCGTTTGTAAAAACGGTTTTTTTATAATTTTATAATGGTTAGCCTTTTATGTCACTTTCAGTAGGTATTTTTCAGCTATAATTAAATAACTTTCTTTGATTGAAATCTGGGGGTTCTGCCAAAAAAAAATTGTACGCAGTTGAAAAAGATTTTTCTAACGCGATTAAAATATTTAATCATTTAGTGCTTTATGATGAAAGACCTGGGTTACTATTTTCTTCAATGTAAAATATGGTTTTATGATTGGACAAAGTTTTTCGTATAGAGGTGTCTCAGTCTCTCAGAGGCCTTAGTGTGACGTCCATGCCATTTGCCCATAGAACCAAAGCTGTACCAAACATGTCCGCCCACTGCCAAAGCTAAGCCCGTGACAATTTAATTAGACCATATACGTCACAAGTGATAGAAAGCTATTGCGCTTACTGACTTGAATCACAAAATTTGAAAGAACAAAATTATATGTGGATACAATTTTCGATACTTTGATTTATAAAAATGAAGTTGCTGAAGGTTGTTTTCATTTCCATAAAATTTATCACATCTTTTGATGAAAAACTGATAATTCTCTAGGGATGCACCGATATATCGGTTATCGGTATATCGGCCGATATATCGGCCTATAATTTTCATATCGGTATCGGCCAATATCGGCTTCATGTAAACCGATATTTCCGGGAAAAACTTGATAAGATATATGGTACGTGTCACTAATGTACACTTCGAACTTTTCACTTCTGGTCCAAAATTTTGCTTATAACGCTACTTCTTGTTGAACAAATAAAGGAGCTGCATTTTTATTAAAAACCGAGCAAGGATTTATCTTAGACCACACCACTTTTTAATGAAGGGGGTTAAGGCTAAAATATTTAGCGGTACCACATTAAACGAAAGAGATGTGAAACATGTCTCTAATAAAACAAAGGAAAAACGTAAAGGGTCCTAAATAATGTTGATTCTACTCTTGGAAACGATATTCATGGAGAAATATTACTTTTTTATGGGCCGATAATATCGGCCGATATATCGGCTACGAATTTCCGATATATCGGCCGGCCGATATATCGGCTGTACCCATATCGGTGCATCCCTATAATTCTCCCATAGAAATAAGTTCAAATAACTTGGGAAATTATTTCTCTAGTAGCCAAATGTTCACCGACGTTACAAAACAAATATAAAAAATACTGTATATCATTTCATATGGAATATATATTTTTGCTATAAATAAGTTTAATAAATGAATGCCCCCATTTTTAAATTTAACGAAAACTTTATTAAGAATGGAGTTTTATTTTTTGTTATAATTTTTAGGCGAATCTCGACCTACGCTGTTTAACTAAGATACACTGTTTTATAAAGAAACGTCAACGCCCTTAAAACGCAAGGTTTTAACTTACTATGTTCCATCTCAATCAAAGCCAATAAACATGAAAATTAATTTGATAACGAAAAGAAATGAGCCGTTATGGAGCCTTTTGCCCTTTTCTTACAATATTGTTTCTAAAGGCAAGGCAACTCATCAAATCGAGTAACCTTATTTGAAAAAAAAAAACAAGGTAGGGAACACATGCGGATTGTTGAAATGAGATCACTGTAATTGTGACGATTACTCAATTGGAAAACAGGCATTTGACTCTTTAATGACGCCAAAGTAGATCAAAATGGAATTAAATTACGGAGTTTAAATTAACTTTAACAGCCTCGTAAAGATAAGGTGCTTCTTTCATTCTGATGTAATAGCATCCAAGGTAATTCCCCGAATCTTCCAATCTTGTCAAAATAATAGAACAACGTTTGTTGGTAAACTGAGAGTCTTGGTCAACAGCGTCATTGTTATGAAAACCAAACTCCTTCTTCAGGTGATCAATTGGCTCTTCCCATTTCACATTGGATTCCAACCTCGATGCGTCTGGGTCGTATGTCACTTCGTTTGATGGAAAAGGCGTTGCAGCTTCGTTTTCCAATTTGATACAATTTAAGTCAAATTCCGAACTAAAATTATCGTTCGATAAAGGTTCGGGTTCTTTCTTAATTTTTTCAGAGGTTATGGTTGAACATAGGGTATTAAATTCGCCCATTACTGAAATCCCTTGATTGAAGTTGGAACCGACAGATTCTGAAAGAGTAGAATGAGACTCTGTTGCGTTTCTGGGTTCATCGGGATCGGATTCAGAATGAATTTCCAATTCTTTTGACTGAGCAATTTCATTCAGATAATCGTGGTTTGTATTTGTTCCACTTCGTTCTGGCTGCGAACTTCTTCGTTTGTCGTCTGCCTTTTGTTTTAATGGGAACACAAAGTCTGCAACAACAGTTGATCTACTTTCAGGCTGAACTTCGTTAGAATCTGATAATTTCGATGCCACGTCTGCCTGATCGGGTTTTCTAGCATTATCTTTCGCAGAAGCACGTTTCCGCTTGCTTGTCGACTGATCGTATTGGTTTTTCCGTTTTGACGAAACACGTTTTGGAATTATTCGTTCAATTCCAGATTTTGATGGATGAAGTCTAGCAATGTGATTTCTTAGCCCTTTCTTTAATCTGGCTGCGAAATCACAAAAATTACACTTAAAGGGACGCTCGTCACTGTGATTCACAACGTGTATCTTTAAATCCTCGCGTTTCCGGGTACGGTAATCGCAAATATCGCATTTGAATGGACGCTCATCATTGTGAATCGCGCCATGTGTCTTTAAATTACTGCGTGTTTTGGCACGATATTCGCAAATATCGCATTTGAAAGGACGCTCGTCACTGTGAGTCGTGACGTGTATGTTTAAATGCCCGCGTGTTTGGGCGCGGTAATCGCAAATATGGCATTTGAATGGACGCTCATCATTGTGAGCCGCGACATGCTGCTTTAAATCACCCCGCCTTCGGGCACGATATTCGCAAATATCGCATTTGAAAGGACGATCTTCACTGTGAATCAAGACGTGTTTCTTTAAATCACCACGATATCGGGTATGGTGATCGCAAATATCGCATTTGAAGGGACGCTCATCACTGTGAGTCGCGACGTGTGTCTTTAAATTCCCGCGTGTTCGGGCACGATATTCGCACATATCGCATTTGAATGGACGCTCATCACCGTGAGTCGTGACGTGTATGTTTAAATGCCCGCGTGTTCGGGCACGGTAATCGCAAACATCACATTTGAAAGGACGCTCGTCACTGTGAGTCACGACATGTTTCTTTAAATTGCAGCTAGTTTGGGCACGATATTCACAAATATGGCATTTGAATGGACGCTCATCACTGTGAGTCGCAACATGGTTCTTCAAATCACCCCGCCTTCGGGCACGATATTCGCAAATATCGCATTTGAATGGACGCTCATCACCGTGAGTCGTGACGTGCATGTTTAATTTCCCGCGTGTTCGGGCACGGTAATCGCAAATATCGCATTTGAAAGGACGCTCGTCACTGTGAGTCACGACATGTTTCTTTAAATTGCAGCTAGTTTGGGCACGATATTCACAAATATGGCATTTGAATGGACGCTCATCACTGTGAGTCGCAACATGGTTCTTCAAATCACCCCGCCTTCGGGCACGATATTCGCAAATATCGCATTTAAATGGACGCTCGTCGCTGTGAATTAATTGATGATTCTTAAAGGTTGAGCTTATTCCTGTCTGGAAACCGCACTGATCGCACTTGAACTTCATCTTTCCCTAATGAACCGAAAAGTGATTCAATAGCAACGCTAAAGAGCTCAATGTAAATACTTGAAAGGAAAGATACTTGATTTTATGGGCATACCGGTTTTCACATGAATATCCAAACGTGTTTTTGATCGAAATCTGCATCCAGTTCCAAATTTTACATTATTGTTTTACAGTAGATATTGAGCGAGATTGCCATTAAAGCTGAAATAACATAAACATCTCACGAAAACACTTAATATTGGTAGGATTTTACTTTACTTAACTAACCCAACCAACACTTGATTCTGATTAATTAGACCACGGGGAGTTCGGAAAAAATAGTGAAAAAATTCTAAACCCGCTTGGTTGAGTTAGTTAAGTAAAGTAAAATCCTACCCTAATATTTAAGCTGGTAAAATAAAATATATAGAAATGGCATTTATGAGTCTCTTATTAAATTAATTCGATGGAAAAAATAACACAGGGTGCCATTAGTCTAATAATCTAAAGCGTGAGAAAGTTTTTTGGGCAATGCAAACGACAGTTAAAAACATTTAGTTCAAGAATGAGGGGGGGGGGGGATTTCTAAAAATCACAATTTATATTAAAAGTGTATTAATATTATTTGAAGATTAAAGCAATAATTCTTGATAAAAGCAAACATTCATATAAAAGGAAAATGTAATATTTTTAAAACTAAGGCTTAGCGCAATTTTTGGGTTTAATTGTTAAATTTGAAAAAAGACCTACCAGGAGACATATCTTTTTAGATAATTCGGTTATTTATTAAACACGAAAACATCTTATATCAGAATTAGTTCATTCAGCGACCATTAAAAAATACTTCATGTAAGCACACGTTTGAAGTTCTTAAATTTTGAACACTTGATTTACTAGAGCAGAGCAGACGATAGAGAAAAAGCTTTCAAGCAGTCAACGAAATAACACACTTCCTTCGTTTGGTCTAAAACCAATTCATTTATCCAACTTATTTCCTATCGCCGGATCTCGGGATTCGTTTGTCGTCTGCTGCAAAGGCTAAACGTATGTGCTGTGTAGGTTACTGCTCCTTGGGATGAGTTTATAAATTGCAAATCTATTGAAAAACTAGGGGTACAACGACCAGTTTATTATTTCGGGCACTAGGGAAGGGGGGGGGTCACTGGTTCCAACCCCCAAATGACTTGTTTTTAAAAAAAATATTCTTATTTCGCAGACTGGTGTTGACGTCATTCTAATGTCTATGGTCATAGCCCACTCGATCACGCGCGTCACGACGCAAGCTGCTCGCGCTATAGATATTATCAGATATAATCGATTGTAACACCCCTCTAATTAAATTTTCACGACATTTGGGCCATTAAATCCAAAGATATTGTGCATTAACAAACCTTTGCATTAAGTACTTAATTTACAATTATGACATTGTGAATTAATTTTTATTAAAATAATTATCAACTCTAAAAGCTTCAATCCTTTTTAATATATTAGAATACATTGTTAAACACCTCTCGTTAAAATTTCAATACATTTGGACCAGTAGATCCGAAGATATATTCAGTCTTAGCACTGAACCCATCATTTTGATTTTGAAAATTATTTTTTAAAAATAAACTATCCACTCTAGAAGCTTGAATCTTTTTTAGAATAATAAAACTCGTTGAACCACACGTCTCATAAAAATTTCAGGTCATTTCGATCAATAGAAGAGAGGATATGGCCAAAAAAACTGACCTCCTCCCATAGAACTTAATGTTAATCTTTCGGCGAGTTCGAATTTCCCGCCAAGAATCCTGAAGTTGCACTTTTTGGCCTTTTGAAGGGGCTTCTATAGCGCGAGCAGCTTGCGTCGTGACGCGCGTGATCGAGTGGGCTATGCTATGGTTGACGCTTCAAAAAAATGGTTTTCCGGTTTGCCAATTTTCCCCGCTAGGTGAGTGACGTTTGCTCGCGTTTGCAACATCTACCTTCGATATTTCCCCCCTCTGCCACCCTTGGTTTCTCTTGCTTAGTTTCTATTGGACAAAATTCCAGCAGGGTCTAGAAAGGAAATTTTTTAGTTTTTTAAAGTCAGAGATTCAAGTCGCAAAGTCACTATCTTTCTCGTGGCATTAACGTTTTTCTCGTGGTTTAAGTTTAGTCATTGGACCAGTTGAAACATTAGTTAATTACAGTAAAGACATGGATAAGAATTCAGCTACTGAAAAAGAAAACCTCCTTCGGTTAAAGAGACAAACTTGCGACTTGACCATGGATCCCGAAAAAGCAGACGATTACGAAATTGATATGGGTATGGAGCTTCAGTTTAATTGCCTTGATAGCCAAAACGAATCAGTAGGTCGATTTTGGGTGATTACGGCTGACTGGAGAGATAAAAAGTTTTCGATAATCGGTAAGGATGTAACCGGTAATAAGAGAAAGTACGTCAAGTCATACTGCAATGTTGATATTTACATCAACAAATGGCGAAAAGCTTGTTCGTATCAAACTAAGCTCGGAGGACCCGACTGTAGTCAATTCAAATTCGAAAACTTTTGCTGCTGGAGTGATATCGTCTTAACCCATAGTCCAGTTTTATCAGTCTTGATAAATATAACGGTGGGCATCGAGGACGACATGATTGATGGCATAGTTCCCCTTGAGCTTGATGATTTCATGAACAACAAGTTTCTAAGCGACTGCGTCATCAAAACGGAAGAGAAAGACTTTCCCTGCCACAAAATGTTGCTGGCAGCCAAATCCGAGTATTTTAAAACGATGTTCTCAAGCGACTTGAAGGAAGCTAAGGAAAACGTAATTGACTGGACGACAGTGTTCGACGCGGACACCGTCTACGATTTGATATACTTCATCTACACCGGAAAAATGCCATCAAATATCGACAACACTTGCCAAAAATTGATACATGTCGCCTCTCTCTGTTTCCTGACAGATCTACAAGAGATTTGCGGTGACCGACTGCAAACACTGATCAACCTGGAAAACGCCGTAGAAATTCTGCTAATTGCAATAAAATACAGAATGGAAAAACTTAAAGAAGTCGCCGTTAAATTCATCGCTAATAATGATATATACATCTTCAAGACAACTGCTTGGAATGAGGCTAACTTGGATATAACACGTGATATGTTTAGTGCTGCAATGAAGGTATTGCGCGATGTAATGCTCGATGTAATGCCAGAAGAGGCGCGCGAAAACTTAAGTTAGGTTTCATTTGTTTGTATTCTAACTTTATTTGTATTCTTACTTTTTCCTGTTCAAATTTGATTAACTTGTCAATGTTAATTACCGTTTTTTTTATATTTCTAATTCTTGTACTTAAAACATTAAACAAAACTTATTTTCTTGTTCAAATTTGTGTATCACCAAACCACGTCTAATGAACATTTCCCTCTAGAGTATTCTAATAATTACTTGTCATGGGACATTTTCAACTCAAAAACGCCCCTTTAATTCTAGGAGAGCGGTCGCTCTCTTAGATAAGACTTGATACTGCCTCTAATGCTAAAGGGTGGTTTTTTGATTGGCCGTAACGTTTTTCGTATTGTGTTTGCTGCTTTGAAATTTTGCCAGTGAACTAAAATTCGGGCCCTAATTTTGTGGTTCAAATTTCAAAAAGATCCATCAAATAGTTAATTCTATAAAGAAAAAAGTTGTTAAGGGTGGTTTTAGAATCCATAAAATTATTAAGACATTTGGCGAAAGATACTATATTTTTCCATAGACATAACATGGGAATTTTATAAAAAAAGAGCATTTTCTCAGAAGGCATATAAGGAAAACTATTCATTCGTTACGTTTGGGAACCATCTTAAATGAAAGATAACACTTCATTTTACCGACTTTTCAAGTTTCATAAAGATCAATTAAGTTTAAGTATTGATTTTTATCATTATTAACACATACTTTGACTTGCGTTGTTTTGGGTATTGGAATTACGGCGTTTTACCACTGTTAGAGACACGCATTTTAGCCCTAATTTTTTATGTTGGACTTACCAGGACTTACGGCGTTTTCGTCGTGTTTCACACCGTTAGGGGGACTTAAGCAAGAAAAACATGGCGTTAGATCACCCGCGCCTTTAAGCGCTTAAAACCAAAGTTTTTTTAAATGGAATTAAAATGGAGGCTAATTAGGTCTGATTTTTATTGTGTTCCTAACAAAAACATCATTGGAATTTACTATAATTAATTTTAAACTTTAAAACAACCAGAATATTTTATTATTAAGCAATTTCGCTAAGCCTCGGTCAAAATAGCGTTATTATAGGCAACTAAGGCAAGTAAGGAAACATCAATTTCGGTAATTTCAAAAGCCACGCTGCCCAGGCATTACGATTACCGGTAGGTTGAAATAAATTATAATTAAATTATTTATTAATCTTACTGGTAGATCAATCAATTACTGCAGTGTTATCTGTGACAGCTGGGACATATTAATATAAGCTGTTGAAGTAAATTTTACACCTTAATGATGATACCTCCGCTGACTGAACCTTGCCGATAATTTTTCAAGGGAAATATGACAAACAGAACTGTATAGATTCTTTTGTTTAATCCAAAAACGTCATTGAAAATTACAATTATTTTTAAACTAGAAATTCACCAGCATTTTCGCTAAGCCTCGGTCAAAATAGCGTTATCAATGATTGTTGTCATGTTATAGGCAACATCAACTTCGGTTATTTGGAATAAAAGCCACCCATTAGTATTACGAATACTGTCGGTAGGTTGAAATAAATTATAATTAAATTAATTATTAATCTTACTGGTAGATCAATCAATTACTACATTGTTATCTGTGACAGCTGTTTCTGAAATTATTGTAGGTAAATGACTAAATATCAAAGAAACGAAAGTAACGAAAGTGTTCATTTTCAAAAATTGTTTTCAAATTAACACCCACAGGTCTTGGTTCTGGTTTTAAGGGGATCCATTCTCAGGCTCTTTATTTCATAACGTTTTTTGGTTTGGTTAATTAACATAAATTTTGGTTAAATATGTAATACACTAGTTTTTGGAAATTTTTAGAAATTAACGGAGCCAAATAACAAAGTGATGGATTTAATAGCTTTCATTTCAACATAATTATAACCATATAGATTTATTTATTTAATAACTTTTTTCGATTGAAATTGGGCCTAAAAAGTCCGGCATATTGAAAATGGGCCTATAAAGTCGGGAAAAGTCTGAAATATTGAAAATGGGCCTAAAAGGTCAGGGGGAAGTCGGGAAAATTGAAAATGGGTCTAAAAAGTCGGGGACGGACAAGTGAGGGAAATTGAAAATGCGCCTAAAAAGTCTGGGACATTGAAAATGGGCCTGAAAATTCAGGGACAAGTCTGGGAAATTGAAAATGGGCCTAAATAATTCGTTTAAGAATCTTCAGAATTTAATAATGTCACATGGACTTTAGAACTAATAAATATTGGGGTTAAGAGTTTCAAATTCAATAAAATTCAAGAAATGTTTTTTAAATTTCTTTTACTTTTAAAGAAACTAAATTAAAACATAATGAAAAAAAATAAAAAATTAAAAAAAGTTTTTCAAAAAAAATCCAGGGTGTTTTGAACCTACACAAAACATAATCTCAACATTATTATTCTTGAAACAAAACTGAAATTGTATACAAATAAAAATATTAACCATGACTTACATAAATTTTTTTTTAATTATTTAAATTTTCTTTAGTTTTTACGCTTTCCTCAGCGGTGCTGGTGCTTTCCTCCATTTTTTCATCATTTTTTTTTTCTTCCTCTTTTTTTTTGCCCTCAGGCTGTTTTTCGTCTACTTTTTAAAGAATACAACTTAATTAACATGACCTTAGATTACTTTCCTAAAGATTGCTGAAAACTACACTAAAGTTGTGAAAAACTGGGGGAAATCTAATAATTTAAACAAAGTCAGATAATCACAAAAACTACACTTAAAGAACGCTCGTCACTGTGAGTCGCAACATGGTTCTTTAAATTCCCGCATTTCCGCGTACGGTAATCGCAAATATCGCATTTGAATGGACGCTCATCATTGTGAGTCACGCCATGTTTTTTTATATCATCCCGTCTTCGGGAACTGTAATCGCAAATATCGCATTTGAATGGACGCTCATCACTGTGAATCACACTGTTTCTTTAAATTCCGGCTAGTTTGTGTACGGTATTCCCAAAAACTACACTTAAAGGGACGCTCGTCACTGTGAGTCGCAACATGATTCTTTAAATTCCCGCATTTCCGTGTACGGTAATCGCAAATATCGCATTTGAATGGACGCTCATCACTGTGAGTCACGCCATGTTTTTTTATATCGCCCCGTCTTCGGGAACTGTAATCGCAAATATCGCATTTGAATGGACGCTCATCACTGTGAATCACACTATGTTTCTTTAAATTCCGGCTAGTTTGTGTACGGTATTCCCAAAAACTACACTTAAAGGGACGCTCGTCACTGTGAGTCGCAACATGATTCTTTAAATTCCCGCATTTCCGTGTACGGTAATCGCAAATATCGCATTTGAATGGACGCTCATCACTGTGAGTCACGCCATGTTTTTTTATATCACCCCGTCTTCGGGAACTGTAATCGCAAATATCGCATTTGAATGGACGCTCATCACTGTGAATCACGCTGTGTTTCATTAAATTCAGGCTAGTTTGTGTACGGTATGCACAAATATCGCATTTGAAAGGACGATCTTCACTGTGAGTCGCGACATGTTTCTTTATATCATCCCGCCTTCGGGAACGGTAATCGCAAATATCGCATTTGAATGGACGCTCATCACTGTGAATCACGCTATGTTGCATTAAATTCCGCCTAGTTTGTGTACGGTATGCACAAATATCGCATTTGAAAGGAGGGTCATTTTACGCATACTTTAAGTAGCCCCTAAAACTACGTTTGGCGGGTTTTTAGAAGTAAATACCCAATAGTTTTTGAAATATGACTCTTTAACCAATACCCCTGGTTTTTGCCTCGTGCGGTTGACAAATTTGGGTCCCTTCACATAAGGTGGAATAACTTTGCAAATATTCAATATATTTTCATGAAAATTTATTTTCTAATGTAGTTTTACACGGGCAATCGACTGGTGCTGCTCAAATATTTCTGAAAATTCGCGTTTAGGCGTTATTAGCGCATAAACCGAGAAAATATATTTTCGGGGGGTCCCATTCGCGGCCCAAAATGGCGATGTCAGATTGTGACATTCCCAATTCTAGGAGCTGTTTTCACTAGCCAATGGGCAGGCCTTTCTATTGATACCAAAATATTTCTATATATTTGGTTTTCTCTACGATTTCCTGGCGAAATGCTGATTTCATGATTTCTCCTAAAATTCAGAATATTTAAAGGAATTAAAACTTTTTGTCAAAGTTTGCAATTCTAAAGTGTCATTTTCAGCAAAGTCCTTTACGTACAGTATTTGATTTAAAATTTAAACGTGTTTTGATGCCAGTGTCTTAATCATTTCAAGTTCGTCTCCCGTTAGTTTCAATGTCCTAGCTCTTGAGCCAGTGGCTGTTGGATCTGATACAATGCACAAAATTGAGTTAAGAGGAACATGGCAACTATCATCGATCAAAGGCCAAGAGAGATGGTTAGAATTGATATCTCTTTTCATAAACTTGAGGAGAAAGTCATTTTCTTCCCTGAAGGTTTCTAGTACTAAAGCAATGTACCAATCTTCATCGTACATGGCAGCGACATAATGTCCAATCGATATATCTTCAAATTCAACTAAAGTTTGTGTTTGGAGGTCTTCTTGAACGACTTTAACTTTTGATCCATAATCATCTTCAGATATCCGGTACATCATAAGCTCAAATTTTGATACCGGCACAAATCTGTGGTGGCTTCGGGTACCAACGATGGTTGAAGCTTTAGAGAGTCTTACGTCGAGTTTTTCGCGGTGTTGCTGAACTTCATGTTTGCTAATATAAAAAAACTTGATGGAGGCTATATGCGCTTCGGCCCATTCAAAGAACTGCATCGGAGTAATTATTTGCTTGTCTAAGGGCTGTTGAAGAGAAGCTCTTGAAACCAAGCGTTTCACAGTTCCTCCAATTCCGTCACATGGACTTTTCCCATGACTAGTTGCGAAAAAATTCCAATCCGCAGAAACGCCGAAGTCAGACCCATGGTGGCAAAGATTTAACAAATTTTTGCAATTTTTGTATTGTGAAGCGGCTCCATCGCTGAAGTAATGAATGTGTTTTAAATTTGGGAAAACGGAAAGAAGATGTTTAACGAAAATGCTTATGAAACAGTGAACTGATCCCGCTCCATGGTCCATTTCATCGGTAACAATGCAATAGCTTAAACAGTTCAAAGTTGTTTCATTCTTGTAATATATTACAAATGGATGCAAGGTTGCCTGACTGTTTTCCCAATGAAAACCTTGGACAGCATCTTGAACGACGAAAGAGTAGTTTTCAGCAAAGTCCAGAAGTGTCACCACGTGATCTTGAGGAAGGTTTTCTTTAAGGTTCCTTAAGTATGACCCCTGAGATTTGGCGATGAAATGATGCGGAATTGCTCGACGAATACGGATACAAAAATTTTCAACGAAATCACTTATACTTTCTGTAATATCAATTAATTTTGTTCGCCCATCTAGATGTAACCATATTTTATAGGTAATCTCTTCTTCAGAATCCATTTCCGTTTCCTCAAATAATGCCATTAGGTACTTAGAAACTTCTTCTTCTCCAGGACAGTTTACGCAACCGTGAAGCATGCATTGGCGTTTGTTAGTGGCGCATACTTGTTTCATCATTACAGTTTTGTAATCCATTTTAATAGGTAGAGCGGCTGTCATTAACTTAATGTTTTGATGAATTTCACACACACATACATTATGCGCTCCTTTTGATGAAACAGTAACACACCACTTAGGTCTCAAGGTGCAAAACTTAGAAAATCCTATTTTTAAATCCGGATTTATGGTTCGGAACTGTAAGTATACTTCGCGTATATTCGATAGTAAAAGTCGTTTTTGTTTTTGAATTTTAACTCCATCTTGACGAATCGACACAAATTCTTTCTTTCCAGGACACATCCTCGACACCTCGTCCTCTTCGTAAAATGAAGTGACTTTTTCTTTGGTCTCTTCTAACAACTTATTTCCACGCTTGTCATCTATTTCTGGAAAAATCCCTAATTCTCTTTTCAGTCTTCGAGCTTTTTGCACCAAGTATTCAGATACATCGAACTCTTTGGAGACTTTGGCTATTGACCATGAATTGGGAATCAAAGTGATTAATTTGCACTTGACATTCCCGGATGATATTCTGACTTTTTCTTTCAATTGTAAAATTAAATCATCAAAGTCGCTAGAACTGGACGTTCTCGGATCACAAGCTTCTTTGCTGATATTGAGTGCTTTGGAAACTTTAGTTTTGATTCCATCTAGAGTCTGGGCAACTTTCCGTTTCCCATACAAGCCTCGTTGATGCGAAGTGATGGCATGCAATTTTATCGGTGATGTTTCCAACGCGAGCAAGGATTGATTCAAGGTCTCCAATTCCAGTTGCTCCGCTTCTTCGTTATTTGAAAGATGCTGACTTGCTTCGCCTAGCTCTAAACTGGCGGTAAAATCACTTTGTGACGTGATCAAGAAATCGGCATCATCGGAAATCTTAAGGTTGTTGAACTTTATCAAACAGTTCGTACACAGCTTTTGGCCTGGCTTTACATTTTTTTCCGAGTTTTGATTAATAAGGATGGATTCTTCTTTGGATATAATCTTTTTAACGGAAGGTCCAGCAATTGGTTTTTTATGCACTTGAAAGGGATCGCAGCATTTTAGTTGTTGAGCTGAATATCTCGTCAAGAAAACAGCAAAATGGTGATGGCATATTGTGGATATGAGGTTTTTGTCGATACTTGATCTCAATGCAATAATACTCATATCTTCCTCGTCAACTTGGGTAAGGTCAATTAAGCCCTTCTTTCTAGTGTGCTCTTTCTTGTGACATGCTTCGCTCTTGATTGCACCGATACAACACTGCGGTGGATGATTGTCATCCATTTTCAACGATTGCGAGAAAAAGGAGATTCTACCAAAATGTCTACCAATAATTTCTCTTTACTAAATTATCAAGCAGCAATTAAAAGAAAATGTCATCCATGACTTTCATGTTTTGTATTAGGCCTAATTTTTACCACTCCTCGTGATTCAAGAAAGCGCACGTGCCACGTGGCGACATCTAGAAGAAGGAACAGTTAGGAACAGACTTTCTATGTGTTATTAGCCTCGCATCTATATTTCAAAGCAAATCTGCCTGCCATACTCTATACCTATCTGTAAAGCATACTGAAATTTAGACTTTACATGTTCATTAGACATATAAGCGCATATAATTGTAATTTCTGGGAGTTTCATAAATTTTTATTCCGTTTTATTAAATTTGGTAGCCAGAGCAATATTCTGAATTTTAGGAGAAATCATGAAATCAGCATTTCGCCAGGAAATCGTAGAGAAAACCAAATATATAGAAATATTTTGGTATCAATAGAAAGGCCTGCCCATTGGCTAGTGAAAACAGCTCCTAGAATTGGGAATGTCACAATCTGACATCGCCATTTTGGGCCGCGAATGGGACCCCCCGAAAATATATTTTCTCGGTTTATGCGCTAATAACGCCTAAACGCGAATTTTCAGAAATATTTGAGCAGCACCAGTCGATTGCCCGTGTAAAACTACATTAGAAAATAAATTTTCATGAAAATATATTGAATATTTGCAAAGTTATTCCACCTTATGTGAAGGGACCCAAATTTGTCAACCGCACGAGGCAAAAACCAGGGGTATTGGTTAAAGAGTCATATTTCAAAAACTATTGGGTATTTACTTCTAAAAACCCGCCAAACGTAGTTTTAGGGGCTACTTAAAGTATGCGTAAATTTTGGTTAACCCATGGTGACATCACTCGGTGAAGTCTCGTGGAATGACCCAGGACGATCTTCACTGTGAGTCGCGACATGTTTCTTTAAAACATCCCGCCTTCGGGCACGGAATTCGCAAATATCGCATTTGAATGGACGCTCGTCACTGTGAATTAATTTGTGTTTCTTAAAGATAGAGCTTTTTCCTGTCTCGAAATCGCACTGTTCGCACTTGAACTTCATCTTTCCCAACCAAAAAGTGAGACTTTAAATCACAACGCTTTAGGAATCGCATTAGAGTTGAATGTAAACATTTGTAAGGTAAGACGCCAAATTCGTAATAGGAAAAATGGGAAGAAAAAATTCAATAAATAAATGTATTAAAAAAAATTCCGATTTAAAAAACAACTATAATAATAAAAATAACGTAGACCGCCCATTAGCGTCACATACGGGGCGCGACCTAATACCCACAATTATGATCCTGATCCTCCGTACAACCACCATTTTTCCCCGAGTCAACCTCGCGTTAACCCTAACCACCCTAACAGCACCTGAAAAATAAAAACTTGCCAAAAAGACAAATTTACAGCAAATATTTAATTCCAAAATGATCTGAATCCTAGGTTCCTCGATCTTGGCACAGTTTTGATCACAAAATTAATTAATTTCTGCCTAATTTTACAACGTTTTAATCAGACTTAAAAAATTAACAATAATTCGTAGACATAATCGTCCGATTAGCTCGCGTCAATTAAAACTGACTGTCACTGAAAAATGGCCATTTGTCGAAACGTTGCCTACGTTAATCAAGGCCTGTGCGCAGTATTTTCGAAGGGGGCGACTTTTAAGAAACGCGACTTCTTATTTTCTCCCTATTTTACCGCGAGATTTCGTTGATAGCTGGACCGAAACGCGCGCGAAAATTAGTATTTAAAATTCCAAGCGCGAGAAAATGAACATTTCAAACTATTTAGCGCCCCAGGTGAGAGAATTTCGCAACTTAAATTGCCAAAAAAAAAAAAATCGGCGCCGCGCACAGGCCTTGATTGAAAACTTCGAGAAGGGAGATAGAGAAGGGGAGAGAAGAACGCGCTATTCATTCTCCGTACAGCCACCATTTTGCCCCAAGTTAAGCACGCTTTAACCCTAACCGCCCCTTCACTAACCCTAAACGGTACACTAAGCTAATAAAAACTTGCCAAAAAGACAAACTTACAGCAAATATTTCATGCCAAAATGATTTGCATCCTAGGTTCCTTGATCTTGGCACAGTTTTATTCACAGAATTCATTCATTCCGGTCTAATTTTAAATATTTAAATTCAACTTAAAAACAAGTCGGGAAAACCAAAATATTACCTCTCCGTGTCGAGAAGATTATATAACCTTAAGTATCCAATGAAAACGTCGACCTTTTTGCCCTCATCCTTTCCCGCGCTTTGCGCTTCCGCATTTCATCCTTACTCTCAACATTATCTTCCTCCATTTTACATATAAAAATCAAATACTCACAAAAAGAAGCGGCAAAAACCTGCTGGCTCTTTACAACCACTTAATTTGACTTAATATCCAATTTCCAACAACAATAATATACCGGTAGTTTAATTGACAACCTACTAGCATCGAAATTCTCATTAAGAATGGCTCCCGCGGATAAAAAACGGCAATTTTCAACTAGGTGGGCGTTATCTCATAAGATTTGAAAAATATCATTTGTCTTTTTTACCAATGCCTAACCGTTTGGATTTTTTAAAGCAGTCTTAGCACCAAAAAATATTTTTGAATGAGGATAAAAAAGGTCTGTCCTCTCGTAATTTTTTAAGCTTTTATCATGATTACTCTATACAACAGTAACAAGGAGTATAAACCCATTAGTGGAAGCAGTATTTTTTTCCCAAAACAATCTCGCTTATGTTTATGCAATGAATGAAATATATCACAATGCACGGGCCTTGATAGATATAGGAGGCAATGAAGGAAATATATCGCATGCACGGGCCTTGGTAGATATAGGAGGCAATGATAATCTCTCTCTTTGCACGAGAGGTTTATCTTTAATATTTAAATAAATATAATTATTTTTAATTATTTTAATCTTCAATAATTAACATTAATAATAGTTAAATCGTTTAAAATAAAGTTATACTTATTATCTTCTCAAACTTTGCTAATATTGACGTTTAAAGTGAAGGGTACCCCTCTTCCCGCTTTCTTCAAATTTTGGGGTATATATACGATTCGTTTCCATTATAATAGTAAGGAAAAACCGCAAATGCGAAAACCTTTGGTAGCGATCCTACCTTAGGGAGGCTAGACGTTTCTCGTAACCCTAGCTGATCGCCGCGTATATCCTAAAACCAAACGATGATAATGGAGTAGAAGCCAATGATACAGATTGGTGTCTATGTGGAATAGACGGAAGACCAGTGGATGGTGGTGTTAGAAGGCAGTGTAAGTGCAGACGGGTGTCAATGTGGGATTGACAAAGAACAGAAGATGGTGGTGATTAGAAGCCAGTATGTACCGACTGGTGTCCACGTGGAATGGACGAAGACCAGAAGATGGTGGTGATTAGCAGCCAGTAAGAACAGACTAGTGTCCGTGTGGTGTGGACAAAGACCAGAAGATTGGTGGTGTGAGAACTCAAGTAGAGGAGCCATTTCCGTGACTGTGAAAGCAGTTCGGAAATGGCGAACACGTTTGCTCCGATACGTAAACTGCGAACGCGGTCACGTGGGTGTAACAACGGACAGACAGACACACACACAGACAGACAGACACACAGACAGACACGGCCGTTACAGAACCTCTCCTGGACTACGTCACACGGAGAGGTAAAAATAACAATTCAACGACATAAAAGAATAGCTCGCGTCGATCAAACTAACAAAGCAAATGGCTGTTATCTCTGTTAGTGGCCGCGTTCAGCAGAGCTCAGCGCTTTTAGCTGTGTCCTACTGAACGGATTTTGTTTTTGGACTTCGACGTCACGCTGCTCAGCGCTGAGCCAGCGCTGTCACCAAAGAAAATAGTCGGTTTTTTGGATCGCGTGACGTAAAACGCGTAGTTCTTAGCTTTACGAAAAAACATGGAGAAATTATTACAAATAGCTCTTGCCGATTCTGGTGGTACTACCTATTTAATTGGCCTTATTCCTGATCAACGCCACCGAGACGTAGCGGCGACTTTTGGAACTATAATAATACGGTAGCCAATTACAGGTGGCGCTGGAGTCGATGTACTCTGATGGAGATCGGTTATTTTCTATGTTTTGATTATTACCGCTTCAACTTCAAAAAACATGTTTTAACTAATTATTATTAACCTAATAATCTCCAAATAGACCAAAATCGAAAGAAAACTTACTCCGAAAGTCTTACATCATAATATTAGACAGAATAAGAAAGGTAAAATCAACTTTTAATACTTTTAAAACCATATCGCTCGTTAAGCCTTGGCTATTCACATGATTCAGAAAGATCAACAAAACAGAAAATAACAGATCTCCATCAGAGTCCATCGACTCCACCGCCACCTGTAATTGGCTACCGTATTATTATAGTTCCAAAAGTCGCCGCTACGCCTCGGTGGCGTTGATCAGGAATAAGGCCAATTGCAGTGAAACTAGCTGATCAAGCGACAATTTTAATAGATATGTTAGTCTTTCTAATTTTAATCATTAAGTTGTTCTTATTTATCTCTATAAATAGGTTGTCATACAAGTTTTGTTAAGCCTTGGTACCTTGAACGCTTTAATGCGCTACCGTCATTTTTAAAACACCGATGACTTAGAAAAAGTGTTCAGCAAGCTATGACGTCATTATGACGACAGAGCTCACCGGTAATAGTTTCCCAAAATCCGCTGACTTGCTTGGTGAGCTCTGCTGAACGCAGCCAGTGTTATCTCAGTTATCTGTCCGGACTCTGAGGCTTCGAGAAGAAGGGGGGGGGCGATCGAGGAGAGGGAGGGAAGAAATGTGAAGTTGCATTTTTTGAACTGGCGCTCTTAGAGCGAAGGGGGCGTAAGTCGCGATACAGATAAGGGCAAAGCTAACAACTTAAACAAGGCGACTTTTTAGTAAGCGTAAAGGCTGTATTCAAAAACGTTGTAATTTACAATTTAGAAAACAAGTGCACTAACAAATTAAAATTGCCATTTTAAACGCATTTGTTTTAAATTTGACGTTTTGATGTAAGTCAAACGTTGAGAAACGATATTACAATGCAATTATATGACATAATATAGGATATTATAGGACCTTTCATGAAATTATAGGATACTATAGAGCAGGTTCAAAAATAGTAGTAATTACAGGACCGCTGGGCTCCCTGCCTGAGGGCCCTCAGCCGAATTTCGAAAATATTTATAGGTATTATAGGTAATTTTACATTAAAATATAGGATTTTATAGGAATTTTTTTCCAGAATTATAGAATTATAAAGGACACTAAAAATTAATTTCGTTCTTTTTTAAAGATGCACGTCATCTTGGACGTAGTAACTAGCCCAATACGGCAACATCATCTAAATAAAAAAGCTTACATCCAAAGTAAACGTTTGAAATTTATACTGAAATAGTATGGAGTTTACCTATTCGATGGGTTACTTAAAATCGATGAAATATTTAAAAATATAGGACTTTATGCAGAAATATAGGATTTTAAAGGACACTTACAAATTAAAGGATTTATTTATATTATAGGACCTCTGGGGGCCCTGGTGTCACAAATGTCCTCCAATTTAATTTTAATGAGAAGCGTGACAGTTTCAATAAATATTTTTAAGTAAAAAGACGTCAAAATTTCAGAGCGTGTAGTTCCTTCTAATGTCAAAGAGAAAAATTCAAAACCACCAGAAGGGGATAATAGAAGAAGGATGACACTCTGTATCCTCATAATACTTTGGTTATGTAACATGATTCTTCGTTTCGTATGTCTGTCTCGCTCTACACAGTGTAGAATCTGTAGATGAAGTGATTTTTGCAGTTAGCTAAAGCATGGCCAGGGAGTAGTCCCTGGCATGGCTAAGGGGAAGATAATCTCTCCGTAGTCTTGTTTGGGTCTGGTCTCTACTCTCTAGGGAAAGGCAGCCTGCTGCCTTTGACTGTATTAGAGTCTATGGGAAGATAACAATGTAGTGTCAACTGTCAACTCCCTCCCTACGAGCGGAATTTTTTAATTTAGCATTACTCAATAAAGACTTATAGTTCTTAATTTAAGACTCCAATATTTTTAAATACCCATAACTATAAAAAGTAACCTACTAAGCCTACGTCCTAGCAAATATTGTCCAGAATAGATAATTTGGCCCTAAATTACGAAAGCCTGATTTTTGAGGCTAAAAGTGGTAGGTGGCACCGTGGCCAGTTTTTTAATTAAAATACCTAGGCTCTACTGGCCACAGGTCCAGTTTTAAAAACATCCTTATTTCCCACACTGTCCGAGGCTCCAACCGACTCGCACGAAAAAAAAAAACTTTAAGAATTAAGAAGAAAACTACCTTTTCTTAGAAAAAGGTTTCACCTGACCAAAATAAAATTTCTCCCCTCCCCACCCATTTTCGTTCTAACCCCGCGTGGTGTCTTTCAATACCCCAAGCTAAGGTAATGTCAGTAGAGAGAAAGCAAACCCCCAAAAATAGGCGCGGTCCTGGTCTATTGTCCATGCCGGTGGTCTTAAACCTTGAAGTAGAAAGGGGTGGATTTGAAACCCCCATATCTATAATGTTGGCCCTGTACCCCTATCTAGGCTACGGCACCGAAGTAACCCCAGCATCCTCAGCCCTAAGGTAGGGTATCGTAAAAGACACCCCCCCCCCGGCTTAAAAAAAAAGAACCTACTTCTCATACAAATACAATGGCGCTACGCGGCAGCACTTGACAATCGCCTAACCAAGGGTAGGGGCTTGCGCGAGGTACACTGGGAAAGTTTCGGTGCCACAGGTTGCTCATCTTCATTTCCACTCCATCTTACCTCATTTCTCCCTGCTTAAACCAAGAAAACACTATCGCATTAGGAATATACTCTCAATGGGAACTTTAAAACAAGTATTTCAGATAAATTTTCGATTTACGTTCATTTTTACAAATTTTTTAACTGGTAGATATACACAGTACATGTATATAGTACGACAACTTCAATGTTTCCAAAGTTTTGTTTTACCATATTTTTTTGATGCCATAAATGACTTATAGCCCCCCTATCTGCTATATTTGTAAACTTCTTAACCTTTCTAGTATTTTCATTCCTAAATTAAACCTCGAACTTTAAAGGGATAAAATATTTATAGAATCAAATCGAAACTTATTCGGCTATTCTTGAAAATTGCCACTTATTCAATAAGCCTGAACACCCACCATTTTTCCCCGAGTCAACCTCGGGTTAACCCTAACCACCCTAAAGGCACTTGAAAAATACTTGCCAAAAAGACAAAATTACAGCAAATATTTAATTCCAAAATGATCTGAATCCAAGGTTCCTCGATCTTGGCACAGTTTTGATCACAAAATTAATTAATTTTGGCCTAATTTTAAAACGTTTTAATCCGACTTAAAAAATTACGTCGATGAAACTAACAAAGCAAAGGGCTGTTGTCTGTCCGGACTCGGAGGCTTCAAGAAGAAGGGGGGGGGGGCGTTCGAGGAGAGGGAGGGAAGAAATGTGAAGTTGCATTTTTTGAACTGGCGCTCTTAGAGCGAAGGGGACGTAAGTCGCGATACAGATAAAGGCAAGGCTAATAAGGCGACTTTTTAGTAAGCGTAGAGGCTGTATTCAAAAACGTTGTAATAGGGAGAGGGCGTTTGTCAGGGAGGGAAAGAACATCCGACGTCATTTTATACCTCTACTTAGGGGAGCGTTTGTAGGCGCGACACTGAAATTCCCCCGTTAGGGGGATGGAATCGAGGTAAGAGATATAAGCCTATGACGTGGCAAGAATGGGTTTGCCCTCTCCCTATTAACAATTTAGAAAACAAGTGCACTAACAAATTAAAATTGCCATTTTAAACGCATTTCTTTTAAATTTGACATTTTGATGCAAGTCAAACGTTGAGAAACGATATTACAATGCAATTACATGACATAATATAGGATATTATAGGACCTTTCATGAAATTATAGGATACTATAGAACGGGTTCAAAAATATAGGATTTTGTAGTAATTATAGGACCGCTGGGCTCCCTGCCTGAGGGCCCCCAGCCGAATTTCGAAAATATTTATAGGTATTATAGGTAATTTTACATTAAAATATAGGATTTTATAGGAATTTTTTTCCAGAATTATAGAATTATAAAGGACACTAAAAATTAATTTCGTTCTTTTTTAAAGATGCACGTCATCTTGGACGTAGTAACTAGCCCAATACGGCAACATCATCTAAATAAAAAAGCTTACATCCAAAGTAAACGTTTGAAATTTATACTGAAATAGTATGGAGTTTACCTATTCGATGGGTTACTTAAAATCGATGAAATATTTAAAAATATAGGACTTTATGCAGAAATATAGGATTTTAAAGGACACTTACAAATTAAAGGATTTATTTATATTATAGGACCTCTGGGGGCCCTGGTGTCACAAATGTCCTCAAACTTTAATGAGAAGCGTGACAGTTTCAATAAATATTTTTTAGGTAAAAAGACATCAAAATTTCAGAGCGTGTAGTTTCTTCTAATGTCAAAGAGAAAAATTCAAAACCACCAGAAGGGGATAATAGAAGAAGGATGACACTCTGTATCCACATAATACTTTGGTTATGTAACGTGATTCTTCCCAGCCTCACCCTTTTTGTTTGCTCTCCCGCTCATCAAACTAAGTTCAGATGGGCATCGCACCGTGCAGGGTGAATTCTTTAATTATTTGGCACTAAATCCCCAGCAATAAACCCACAAACCTCGTCTTGAAGTGGCACAATAATCCACAAGCGCGCCTTTGCAAATAGTTAAGCGCTAATAGAGTAATGATGAGGGAACTATTTATCGCGTCTGTGATTCGGTTTAGTAACCTTCCTCCAAATGTTCTGATGTAGATGAGAATGACGTTACACTTACCCCCACTTTGTGGCATAGCCAA
Organism: Phalangium opilio; assembly: GCF_054372755.1. Taxonomy (NCBI): domain Eukaryota; kingdom Metazoa; phylum Arthropoda; class Arachnida; order Opiliones; family Phalangiidae; genus Phalangium; species Phalangium opilio. The sequence goes on from NW_028324226.1 coordinate 6,317,634, forward strand.
TCTAGTTGGCTATGTATGTGGTAACCTTTCCTCAAAGAGAAGTATTATATACTTCTGATACCACCAATTTCCAAATAACTCTATCCAGTTTAGTCAAGAATCCACTTAAAGTTTCCCCGCTACTTGTACTTTGACCACTTGGACCGGTTTCGAAAGATTTTCACACATGCAGATAACACAGTCTCAGATATTAAAATGTTTACTTTTCAACTTTTTCGAAATAGGTAGCCTTTGGGTCTTTAGAGCCTTCCAATTTGGTTGAAAAATAGGGGCTGCTTTGCTGTTGGTAGAGATGTGAGTCGGTAATTCATGGCCAGTAAATTACCCAACACCGCGTAAATTACCTTTTTATATCTTACCGTAATTTTACAATGGTAATTTACTGGTAAATTACGGCGGTAAATTACCAAACATTTTTATTACGCCTTAAAACTTCATTTTACACTTAAACGATCAATTATTTCTGCGTTACTTCTAAAATGACTCACCAGGCGCTACTCGCTAGCCAGTACAAGTTGCGCTAGAAATTAGTCTTTTAATAAATTTTTAGTTAGAGATCAGATTAGAAGGCCACGGCTGCCGTCTTGGTAGCAAAAGCCGCAAATACGTGTAAAGCAGTCAATAGTGCTCACAATTAAACGTTGTTTAAAGTAATGGACTGTTAAGTGCGGGGAAATATAAATTACCAAAAATTACCGGCTGAACAGTAATTTTTGCTTTCCCTAAATTTCAATCGGTAAATTGCCGGTAATTTATCGGTAAATTACCGTTTTTAAAAATTACGGTAATTTCACATCTCTAGCTGTTGGTTCCGAACGACGTTGTCAAAAAATTAAATAAAAACACTTGCAACCTTAGAAAAGTGAAAAACAAATTGCTTAAGAAAAGAAAGGCGTTGTTTCGGAGCCTCTACTTGTAAAATGGTTTGTTTTCAACGGGCGATAAAAGGTTTGTCACGTAATTCATCAACTCGAGTCTTTATTTGAAACCCAAGCAAGAACACACGAAACAATTATTTAAAATGGAAGGATAGCACAGTAATTTTGACGACAATGAGAAAACAGACATAAGCCTCTTCAGTCACATTACAGTAAATCAAAATGGAACTAAATTACGGGGTTCAAATTAACTTTAACAACCTCGTAAAGATAAGGTGCTTCTTTCATTCTGATGTAATAGCATCCAAGGTAATTCCCCGAATCTTCCAATCTTGTCAAAATAATAGAACATCGTTTGTTGGTAAACTGAGAGTCTTGGTCAACAGCGTCATTGTTATGAAAACCGAACTCCTTCTTCAGGTGATCAATTGGCTCTTCCCATTTCACATTTGATTCCAACCTCGATGCGTCTGGGTCGTATGTCACTTCGTTTGATGGAAAAGGCGTTGCAGCTTCGTTTTCCAATTTGATACAATTTAAGTCAAATTCCGAACTAAAATTATCGTTCGATAAAGGTTCGGGTTCTTTCTTAATTTTTTCAGAGGTTATGGTTGAACATAGGGTATTAAATTCGCCCATTACTGAAATCCCTTGATTGAAGTTGGAACCGACAGATTCTGAAAGAGCAGAATTAGACTCTGTTGCGTTTCTGGGTTCATCGGGATCGGATTCAGAATGAATTTCCAATTCTTTCGACTGAGCAATTTCATTAAGAGAATCATGGTTTGTATTTGTCCCACTTCGTTCTAGCTGCGAACTTCTTCGTTTGTGGTCTGCCTTTTGTTTTAAAGGGAACACAAAATCTGCAACAACAGTTGATCTACTTTCAGATTGAACTTCGTTAGAATCTGATAATTTCGATTTCCTGTCTGCCTGATCGGGTTTTCTAGCATTATCTTTCGCAGAAGCACGTTTCCGCTTGCTTGTCGACTGATCGTATTGGTTTTTCCGTTTTGACGAAACACTTTTCGGAATTTTTCGTTCAATTCCAGATTTTGATGGATGAAGTCTAGCAATGTGATTTCTTAGCCCTTTCTTTAATCTGGCTGCGAAATCACAAAAATTACACTTAAATGGGCGGTCGTCACTGTGAGTCACGGCATGGGTCTTTAAATTCCCGCGTGTTCGGGCACGATGTTCGCAAATATCGCATTTGAATGGACGCTCGTCACTGTGAATTAAGACATGTTTCTTTAAATTCCCGCGTGTTCGGGTACGGTAGTCGCAAAAATCGCATTTGAAAGGACGCTCATGATAGTTGTGAGTCGCAACATGGTTCTTCAAATCACCCCGCCTTCGGGCACGATATTCGCAAATATCGCATTTGAATGGACGCTCATCACCGTGAGTCGTGACGTGTATGTTTAAATGCCCGCGTGTTCGGGCGCGGTAGTCGCAAAAATCGCATTTGAAAGGACGCTCATGATCGTTGTGAGTCGCGACATGGTTCTTCAAATCACCCCGCCTTCGGGCACGATATTCGCAAAAATCGCATTTGAATGGACGCTCATCACCGTGAGTCGTGACGTGCATGTTTAATTTCCCGCGTGTTCGGGCACGGTAATCGCAAATATCGCATTTGAAAGGACGCTCGTCACTGTGAGTCACGACATGTTTCTTTAAATTGCAGCTAGTTTGGGCACGATATTCACAAATATGGCATTTGAATGGACGCTCATCACTGTGAGTCGCAACATGGTTCTTCAAATCACCCCGCCTTCGGGCACGATATTCGCAAATATCGCATTTAAATGGACGCTCGTCACTGTGAATTAATTGATGATTCTTAAAGGTTGAGCTTATTCCTGTCTGGAAACCGCATTGATCGCACTTGAACTTCATCTTTCCCTAATGAACCGAAAAGTGATTCAATAGCAACGCTTAAGAGCTCAATGTAAATACTTGAAAGGAAAGATACTTGATTTTATGGGCATACCGGTTTTCACATGAACATCCAAACGTGTTTTTGATCGAAATCTGAATCGGGTTGCAAATTTTACATCATTGTTGAACAGTAGATATTGAGCGAGATTGTCATTAAAGCTGAAATAACATAAACATCTCACGAAAACACTTAATATTCACGTAAATTGAATGAGGTATGTTGGCTAATCATGCAAAAATGAGGAAATCAGCATTCAACATTCTAATTAGAGTAATCTATCCAGCTTACCATAAGATTGCGAAAAGGAGGGGTCCAATTAATTAGGTAATCAGCCCTGACAGCCAAAGAGGAATTTCCACGGGTCTTCGCGAATGAGGTACCTATTTAAAAATTAAAATTCAAACAATCGAAATTACCTTAAATTATAAGTTCTAAGATAATGTTTTAATACGCTTTTAAGTAGTTCCAAAGTACTTTTCCTCTAAAAAGTAAAAACCCGTTTTTACAACAGAACGCGGAGCAGACGAAACTAAACCCTTCAAACTTTAAAAACAGGGGTGGAAACAAATAAATACTTTTATGTAGTATTTTAGTGCCACAAACCAGGGTGAGAAATAAGGAAATTTGTAAAACTGGTCAAATGACCAGTAGAGCCCAAGGGTTTCAATTTAAAACTGGTCAATGACCACTTAATGTTTCTACATACTGTCAGAGCTGCGCTGAATTGGATTAATTTCTATAACCCACTACTGGGAATTTATTTTTTACTAAAGAAGGGTAATTTAAAAAGTGGTCACGGTGACCACTGGACCCTTAGCCATTTAATAAATAAACAGTATAAACTGGTCAAAACAATTTTAAACTGGTCATTTGCCCAGTGCCACCGCCTTATTTCTCACCCTGCCATGAACCTCGTATAACCACGTGGTAAAACTCCCGCGTCCGCCCGTTTAGTGTGTACTGATCAGTCTGGGAAATAAGGATATTTTTTAAACTAGTCCTTGGGACCAGTGACCCCCCAGTCCCCGAAATAATTAACTGGTCTCCGGACTGGTCCCAGCCTTTGTTCTCCTATAGATTTGCAATTAATAAACTGGTCCTGAGGACCAGTAACCCCCACTTCTTGAATTAAAAAACTAGTCCAAGCAATTAATAAACTGGTTTTGGACCAGAGGAAGTGTGCTATTTCCCAGACTGGCTACTGATTAAAGTGGTTTGAGTTATTAAAAATAGACGCAGGATCATTTAAGCCAGTCGACAGACTGGCTGATATATACGGGTCGTTCGAGTTTCCTGCCTTTGTACGGGCAAATTTTTGGAACGGGAGAGTAGATAATTTTGACGCCAGAAATGGCAGGCCTATGGCTTCAAGCGAATAAACGCCAATTCATTTTTAACCGTTGTGTTGCAAACAGGACCCCTCAGCGTAAGTATTTTTGAGGTGCAGAAATGGCAACCCTACGACTTCACGCGAATAAACGACAATTCGTTTTCAACCCTTGTGCTGCCACGAGCGTATAGGTCGCGTAAGTCGCGTAGGTTTTTCTCGAGGGTAGGCTCTATCTATCTCTTATCATGGTGGGGGATCTTTTAACGACGTACTTGAGTTCAAAATTCTCCTAACTCCAAGGCATTGAGGTTAAAATGCACGTATCTTCGATTCGTTTATTGAGACTTGGACTCTCTTTGAGTTACAATGCACGTATCTCTGTCGTTCTCCGATTCGTTTCATTATCAGTAAGACCAAGCCTTTCATGGAAGGGACACATAAATATCCATTCCGTTTGAAATTAATCATTTCATATTTCATTATTAGTAAGACCAAGCCTTTCAAGGAAGGGACACATATTATAAAAAAACCTGATATATACTACATCGTTGATTTTGGGTCGCCACTCACTGTTCTTGTCACGGCTTCTAAGGGACAGATATTATTTATTCTAACCGTTTCATATAACACCACCATTTATTAAAGCGGTAACATTGCGTCATGACAATTAATATCACATGTCATGACAGCACCAACTATTAATGCGGTAATCTTAACACATTTTCTTTACTTTTTATTTCGGCTGACATTTTTACCATAACTTCGTTGTTATGGTAAAAATTATTTATTTTTAGCTTCAAAAAATGTCAGCCGAAATAAAAAGTAAAGAAAATGTGTTAAGATTACCGCTTTAATAGTTGGTGCTGTCATGACATGTGATATTAATTGTCATGACGCAATGTTACCGCTTTAATAAATGGTGGTGTTATATGAAACGGTTAGAATAAATAATATCTGTCCCTTAGAAGCCGTGACAAGAACAGTGAGTGGCGACCCAAAATCAACGATGTAGTATATATCAGGTTTTTTCCGTTTGTAAAAACGGTGTTTTTATAATTTTATAATGGTTAGCCTTTTATGTCACTTTCAGTAGGTATTTTTCAGCTATAATTAAATAACTTTCTTTAATTGAAATCTGGGGGTTCTGCCAAAAAAAAAAAAAATTGTACGCAGTTGAAAAAGATTTTTCTAACGCGATTAAAATATTTAATCATTTAGTGCTTTATGATGAAAGACCTGGGTTACTATTTTCTTCAATGTAAATTATGGTTTTATGATTGGACAAAGTTTTTCGTATAGAGGTGTCTCAGTCTCTCAGAGGCCTTAGTGTGACGTCCATGCCATTTGCCCATAGAACCAAAGCTGTACCAAACATGTCCGCCCACTGCCAAAGCTAAGCCCGTGACAATTTAATTAGACCATATACGTCACAAGTGAAAGAAAGCTATTGCGCTTACTGACTTGAATCACAAAATTTGAAAGAACAAAATTATATGTGGATACAATTTTCGATACTTTGATTTATAAAAATGAAGTTGCTGAAGGTTGTTTTCATTTCCATAAAATTTATCACATCTTTTGATGAAAAACTGATAATTCTCCCATAGAAATAAGTTCAAATAACTTGGGAAATTATTTCTCTAGTAGCCAAATGTTCACCGACGTTACAAAACAAATATAAAAAATACTGTATATCATTTCATATGGAATATATATTTTTGCTATAAATAAGTTTAATAAATGAATGCCCCCATTTTTAAATTTAACGAAAACTTTATTAAGAATGGAGTTTTATTTTTTGTTATAATTTTTAGGCGAATCTCGACCTACGCTGTTTTACTAAGATACACTGTTTTATAAAGAAACGTCAACGCCCTTAAAACGCAAGGTTTTAACTTACTATGTTCCATCTCAATCAAAGCCAATAAACATGAAAATTAATTTGATAACGAAAAGAAATGAGCCGTTATGCAGCCTTTTCTTACAATATTGTTTCTAAAGGCAAGGCAACTCATCAAATCGAGTAACCTTATTTGAAAAAAAAAAAACAAGGTAGGGAACACATGCGGATTGTTGAAATGAGATCACTGTAATTGTGACGATTACTCAATTGGAAAACAGGCATTTGACTCTTTAATGACGCCAAAGTAGATCAAAATGGAATTAAATTACGGAGTTTAAATTAACTTTAACAGCCTCGTAAAGATAAGGTGCTTCTTTCATTCTGATGTAATAGCATCCAAGGTAATTCCCCGAATCTTCCAATCTTGTCAAAATAATAGAACAACGTTTGTTGGTAAACTGAGAGTCTTGGTCAACAGCGTCATTGTTATGAAAACCAAACTCATTCTTCAGGTGATCAATTGGTTCTTCCCATTTCACATTGGAATCCAGCCTCGATTCGTCTGGGTCGTATGTCACTTCGTTTGATGGAAAAGGCGTTGCAGCTTCGTTTTCCAATTTGATACAATTTAAGTCAAATTCAGAACTAAAATTATCGTTCGATAAAGGTTCGGATTCTTTCTTAATTTCTTCAGAGGCTATGGTTGGACATAAGGTATTAAATTCGCTCATTACTGAAATCCCTTGTTTGAAGTTGGAACCGACAGATTCTGAAAGAGCAGAATTAGACTCGATTACCGTGTTTCTGGGTTCATCGGGATCGGATTCAGAATGAATTTCCAATTCTTTTGGCAGAGAAATTTCATTAAGAGAATCATGGTTTGCATTTGGCACACTTCGTTCTGGCTGCGAACTTCTTCGTTTGTCGTCTACCTTTTGTTTTAATGGGTATACAAAGTCTGCAACATCATTTGATCTACTTTCAGACTGAACTTCGTTAGAATCTGATAATTTCGATGCCACGTCTGCCTGATCGGGTTTTCTAGCATTATCTTTCGCAGAAGCACGTTTCCGCTTGCTAGTCGACTGATTGTATTGGATTTTCCGTTTTGACGAAACACTTTTTGGAATTTTTCGTTCAATTCCTGATTTTGACGGATGAAGTCTAGCAATGTGATTGTTTAGTACTCGTTTTAATTTGGCTGCGAAATCACAAAAATTACACTTAAAGGGACGCTCGTCACTGTGAGTCACATTGTGTATCTTTAAATTCCCGCGTTTCCGGGTACGGTAATCGCAAATATCGCATTTGAATCGACGCTCATCACTGTGATTCGCGACATGCCTCTTTAAATTCCCGCTAGTTTGGGTACGGTAATCGCAAATATCGCATTTGAAAGGACGCTCATCACTGTGAGTCGCGACATGCCTCTTCAAATTCCAGCTAGTTTGGGTACGGTATCCACAAATATCGCATTTGAAAGGACGCTCATCACTGTGAGTCGCGACGTGCATATTAAAATTCCCGCGTTGTCGGGTGCGGTAATCGCAAATATCGCATTTAAATGGGCGCTCATCACTGTGACCCGCGACATGCCTCTTTAAATGATCGCGTCTTCGTGCACGGTAATCGCAAATATCGCATTTGAACGGACGCTCGTCACTGTGAATTAATTTATGTTTCTTAAAGATCCAGCTTTTTCCTGTCTGGAAACCGCACTGATCGCACTTGAACTTCATCTTTCCCATCCAAAAAGTGATACTTTAAATCACAGCGCCAAATTCCTATTAGGAAAAATGGGAAGAAAAAAAATTCAATAAATAAATGTATTAAAAAAAATTCCGATTTAAAAAACAATAATAATAATAAAAATAAAAAAATAACGTAGACCGCCCATTAGCGTCACATATGGGGCGCGACCTAACTTTCCCCAGAAGGAATACAACACCATCGGCCACAATAGAGTAATATCGGTAGAGGGGGGAGTTGACTGTGTATCCCTCCCGCTAGGCGCGCTTTTGTAAGAGGGGATACTGTACGCGCCTGGTAGGGGGATGACACTTAGCTAAGAGATAGAAGGGTATGTCGTTTGCATACGTAGAACTGACATTACTCTATAGGGACTTGGCAATTCGGGCTTAACTCCGCCCCCAGCGCCATTAAGGTATGTTTTTTTTAACAGAATGAACGCTATATAAGCCCCTCCTCCTGGTATGTTTTAAGCACTAGTGGAAGGTAGCCTGACGTTGCATGACGTAGTACTGCCAAGACCCTATTATGATCCTGATCCTCCGACCTCCGTACACCCACCATTTTTCCCAGAGTCAACCTCGCGTTAACCCTAACCACCCTAAAGGCACTTGAAAAATAAAAACTTTCCCAAGAGACAAACTTACAGCAAATATTTCATCCCAAAATGGTCTGAATCCTAGGATCCTTGATCTTGGCACAGTTTTGATCACAAAATTAATTAATTTCGTTTTAATCCGACTTAAAAAATTAACAATTCAACAACATAACCGATTAGCTCGCGTCGATCAAACTAACAAAGCAAAAGGCTGTTGTCTGTCCGGACTAGGAGGCTTCGAGAAGAAGGGGGGGGGGCGATCGAGGAGAGGGAGGGAAGAAATGTGAAGTTGCATTTTTTGAACTGGCGCTCTTAGAGCCAAGGGGACGTAAGTCGTTTTGACGACTATGAGAAAACAGACATAAGCCTCTTCAGTCACATTACTGTAAATCAAAATGGAACTAAATGACGGGATTCAAATTAACTTTAACAACCTCGTAGAGATGAGGTGGTTCTTTCACTCTGATGTGATAGCATCCATCATAATTCCCAAATCTTCCAATTTTGTCAAAATAATGGAACACTGTTCGTTGGTAAACAGTGTGTCTTGGTCAACAGCGTCATTGTTGCCAAAACCAAACTCATTCTTCAGGTGATTAATTGGTTCTTCCCATTTTACACCTGATTCCAACCTCGATGCTTCAGAATCTGGGTCATATATCGCTTCGTTTGATGGAAAAGGCGTTTCAGCTTCGTTTTCCAATTTCACACAATTTAAGTGAATCTCTGAACTAAAATTATCGTTCGATAAAGGTTGATTGCCGAGGATTTGTCACCAAACAGTTATAGAATTCACGCTGCACGGTGCAATGTCCATCTGAACTTAGTTTGATTAGCAGGAGAGCAAACAAAAAGGGGGTCATCCTGGGAAGAATCATGTTACATAACTAAAGTAATAAGAGGATACAGAGTGGTATCCTTCATCTATACGCTTCCGGTAAAATAAGTAAAAAATTAAGGCTATAGGGAATCTGTGCAAGGTAACCATTTATTTCTTTTAGTTGACCTAAATACGTAAAGAGTACATGTTATTTCTAATTCGAATATATTATTTGGTATATTGCTACATAAATACAAGAACTAAACATGAAAGTTAATACCAACAAGTAACGCTATTGGACTCGAGATAAATAATTTTGATGGAAGGTAGGAAAAAGTAAACAGAATTTTGTCATAGCAAAAGTTGATGGATTATAATATATTTACTTTCGGTCATAGATAATAATAAAAATCTAAATAGCCGCTAAATCTTCTCTTTCATTTCCCGTTTCCATGTACCACTAATGAAACGTAATAAACTTCCTATTATACGGTAATTGTTGTAAGTCAAAAAACACTATCATATAAGAGCCAATGTCAAAATATTATGGAATATGTTAAAACTCTTCTTTTAACCCTTTGAAACGCATTTCGAACGTTTTACCCCGAATTTTCTTTCACTAGCTGCTTTTAACAAAATAAAGAGGAATAAATTGCTTTAAATATTAGAAAAAGGCGAATTTTCAAATCAATTTCCGGATGCCTATACGTTCGGTTTTCACTTCCACACATTCAATAAAGTTTAGACCGTTTGTTTCCAAATAGAGAGATTAAGAAGAAACAGAATGTATTTAAAAAGCCGTACTTAAGCGGAGTTATTTCGTAGAATATTCTTATAATATTGATCCTAAAGGCATTTCAAAAGCTTGTAAAGCAATTCATCAATTGGAAAACAGACATGGACTCTTTCGTCAAAATTAAACTAAATGACATTATTCAAATTAACTTTAACAACCTCGTAAAGATGAGGTGGTTCTTTCACCCTGTTGTAATAGCATCCAAGATAATTCCCCGAATCTTCCAATCTTGTCAAAATAATGGAACACCGTTTGTTGGTAAACTGAGAGTTTTGGTCAACAGAGTCATTGTTATGAAAACCAAACTCATTCTTCAGGTGATCAATTGGTTCTTCCCATTTAACATTTGAATCCAGCCTCGATGCGTCTGGGTCGTATGGAAAAGGCGTTACAGCTTCGTTTTCCAATTTGACACAATTTAAGTCAAACTCTGAACTAAAATTATCGTTCGATAAAGGTTCGGGTTCTTTCTTAATTTTTTCAGAGGCTATGGTTGGACACATGGTATTAAATTCGCCCAATAATGAAATCTCTTGTTTGAAGTTGGAACCGACAGATTGAGACCCAGTAGAATTATCTGTTGCGTTTCTGGGTTCATCGGGATCTGATTCAGAATGAATTTCCAATTCTTTTGGCTGAGGAATTTCATTAGGAGAACCGTGGTTTGTATTTGTCCCACTTCGTTCTAGCTGCGAACTTCTTCGTTTGTCGTCTGCCTTTTGTTTTAATGGGAATACAAAGTCTGCAACAACAGTTGATCTACTTTCAGATTGAACTTCGTTAGAATCTGATAATTTCGATGCCACGTCTGCCTGATCGGGTTTTCTAGCATTATCTTTCGCAGAAGCACGTTTCCGCTTGCTTGTCGGCTGATTGTATTGGTTTTTCCGATTTGACGAAACACTTTTTGGGATTTTTCGTTCAATTCCTAATTTTGATGGATGAATTCTAGCAATGTGATATCTTAGTACTTTCTTTACTTTGGCTGCGAAATCACAAAAATTACACTTAAAGGGACGCTCGTCACTGTGAGTCACATTGTGTTTCTTTAAATCCTCGCGATTCCGGGTACGGTAATCGCAAATATCACATTTGAATGGACGCTCATCATTGTGAATCACGACATGTGTCCTTAAATTGCCGCGTGTTTTGGCACGATATTCGCAAATATCGCATTTGAATGGACGCTCATCACTGTGAGTCGCGACATGCCGCTTTAAACCACTGCGTGTTCGGGCACGGTAATCGCAAATATCGCATTTGAAAGGACGCTCATCACCGTGAGTCGTGACGTGTATGTTTAAATTCCCGCGTGTTCGGGTACGGTAATCGCAATTATCGCATTTGAAAGGACGCTCGTCACTGTGAGTTGCGACATGCATCTTTAAATTCCAGGGAGTTCGTGTACGGTGATCGCAAATATCGCATTTGAACGGACGCTCGTCAGTGTGAATTAATTGATGTTTCTTAAAGACTGAGTTGCTCCTTGTCTGGAAACCGCATTGCTCACATTTAAACTTCATCTTTTCCTAATAAATCAATACGCGATACTTCGAGATAAAATCATAAATATTAATGTTAAAGCTTAAAAATATCGTTAGTTTATAAGATTTTATCATAAGAAAATAATATATAGCTCCCTATAAGTATGAAAAGTAGTACATTTTCATACTACAGCATTTGCTTTCAAATTTGGGGCGCTTACGCTTTTACGCTCCGTGGGGGAAGTTTCGGTACTACAAGTATAAGGGGGCGAAAGCGCCGCCGCCACCTAAGGTGTCCGCGAAAAGCACGATGGACCGGGAAATATGACCAAGATACTCCTTACCACGTACCAGTGTAGGCGCTAGCCTCAGTTTTCAAAATCTCGGGCCATCTATTAATTTATTATGATAATTTTGACATGTACTTAATCAGTTATAAATATCATAATAATAACTTCTAAACCTTTAACTATTTAATTACGATATAAAATTTGAAAACTTTCTAAACAAATATTTCATCTTTTTTAACGCCAAAAACTCTTAATAGGTGGCATTAGAAACCTTTCACCAATTTCAATGGAAGAAAATGCTGTTTACATGGCTTAAATGGAGAGTTTCATACTTATAGGGAACTATATATTATTTTCTTATGATTTTATCAAAGAAAATGACAAATTGTCTGATTAGGCAACTTTAACCAACGCAAACTTCATTAAAATTAAGACTGAACGTTCAGATACTTAAAAAAAGATCAAACTGCCTTTAAGGTTAAAGACTATAAAAAAAGTAAAAGTTAGGTTATAAGTGAACAAAGTGGAACGACTTAAGTCCCAGATTTTAAAACTTTTTAGCTCAAAGACCTAATGTTTAAATTTCCTCCCAGTTAGTTATTATAAAGAATTTAATTAGTATTTCTTATTATAATGTTTAAGACGTACCTTAATCTGTTGTGTTTCACTAGGACACACTGTTTAATTAGGAAACTTCAGGGCGATCAAAACCAGGCTTTTCCTCAAGTTCCGTCTGATTAAAAGCAAGATCTCTACGCAAATCTAAAAAATGAGGGAAAAATCGTAGAAAAACGGTTTCTTAAATTGAATATTTCAAGGAAGCCATTTTAAAAATAAGAAAAAAAAAAAAAAACATTTCTAGTGTTTAGATGCTGAATTCAGCTTTTAATCCCAAAACATCCGAATCTACTGGTAACAATTGTCATGAGAAGAGTGACAGTTTCAATTTTCAAAGAATTATTTTGAAGTGAAAAAATATTAAAATTTCAGAGCGTGTAGTTTCTTCTTATGTCAAACTGACAAAATCAGTACCACCACTTTCCAAGATAGAGGAATTGATCACGCTAAGTAACTCTGTCCAGTTTAGTCTAGAATCCCCTTACAGTTTCCACGCTTGACCACATGGACCGGTTTCGAAAGGTTTCTACACATGCAGATAACGCAACCCCAGATATTAAAATATAAATTAAAAATAGGTAAACTTTGAGTCTTTAGAGGCTTACAGTTTGGTTTAAAAATAAGGAGGTATTTCGGTGTTGGTACTTAGCGGAGTTTTCAAAAACAACAACAAAAGAAAAAACACACCTTGACTTGTAACGCTAGGAAAGTGAAAAACTAATTGGTTAAAAAAAGAAGAGCGTTGTGTCGGAGCGTCTACTTCTAAAATTGATTTCAAAGGTCATTAAAAGTCTGTCACGTAATTCATCAGAGTAACTTTATTTGAAAACAAAGCGAGAAACACGGAACATTTATTGAAAAAAAATAATGATAGCGCAGTAATTTTGACGATTACGCAATTGGAAAACATACATAAGACTCTTTAGTCAAGTTAAAGTAGATTAAAATGAAATTAAATGATGGGATTCAAATTGACTTTAACCACCTCGTAAAGATAAGGTGCTTCTTTCACTCTGATGTAATAGCATCCATGATAATTCCCCGAACCTTCCAGTTTTGTCAAAATAACCGAACACTGTTTGTTGGTAAACTGAGTTTCATGGTCAACAGCGTCATTGTTGTGAAAACCGAACTCATTCTTCAGGTGATCAATTGGTTCTTCCCATTTTACATTTGATTCCAACCTCGATGCGTCAGAATGCGGGCCGGAAATCGCTTCGTTCGATGGAAGAGGCGTTGCAGTTTCGTTTTCCAATTTGACACAATTTAAGTCAAACTCTGAACTAAAATTATCGCTCGATAAAGGTTCGGGTTCTTTCTTAATTTCTTCAGAGGTAGACTCGTTCGCATTTGTGGGTTCATCGGGATCTGATTCAGAATGAACTTCGACTTCTTTGGACTGGTCAATTTCATTACGACAATCATCGTTTATGTTTGGCGCACTTCGTTCTGGCTGCGAACTTCCTCGTTCATCGTCTGGTTTACGTTTTAATGGGAACACGATACCTGCAACATCATTTGATGGATAATTTTGGTTTATCCGTTTTAAAGTGACAGTTTTTAGAGTTTTTCGTTCAGTTTTTGGAGTTTTTGGTTCAATTCCAGATTTTGACGGATGAAGTCTAGCAATGTGATTGTTTAGTACTCGTTTTAATTTGGCTGCGAAACCACAAAAATTACACTTAAACGGACGCTCGACACTGTGAGTCACAGCGTGTATCTTTAAATTCCTTGGTGCTTGGGTACGGTATTCACAAATATCGCATTTGAATGGACGCTCGTCACTGTGAGTCAAGATATGTATCTTTAATGTAACGCGTGTTTTGGCACGATACTCGCAACTATGGCATTTGAATGGACGCTCATCACTGTGATTCAAGACGTGTCTCCTTAAATTCCAATTAGTATTGGTACGGTATTGACAAATATCGCATTTGTATGAACGCTCAACACTGTGAGTCGCGATGTGTATCTTTAAATTTGCCCGATATCGAGTACGGTAATCGCAAATATCGCATTTGAAGGGAAGCTCATCATTGTGAGTCGCAACGTGTGTCTTTAAATTCCGGTGTGTTTTGACACGATATTCGCAAATACTGCATTTGAATGGACGCTCGTCACTGTGAATTAAGACATGGCTCTTTAAAACATCGAGTCTTCGGGAACGGTAATCGCAAATACTGCATTTGAAAGGACGATCTTCACTGTGAATCGCGACGTGTTTCTTTAAATTACCGCGTGTTCGTGCACGGTAATCGCAAATATTGCATTTGAATGGACGCTCGTCATTGTGAATTAATTTATGTTTCTTAAAGGTTGAGCTTCTTCCTGTCTGAAATCCGCACTGTTTGCACTTAAACTCCATCTCTTCCTAGTGATACTTCAAGACAAAATTATAAAAATTACTTAAATATATATCTATTTTACAGCATTTTGTCAAAGAAAATTACAGATTGTCTGATTGTGCTACAGTTATGTCTTTTTGTTCCTCCGCTTCTACTATGGCAGCTATAAACAACGCAAACTTCATTAACATTAAGACAGAAACTTCAGATATTTAAAAACCTTTCTTTTAGGACAAAGACTAAAAAAAGTAAAAGATAGGTTATAAGTGAAAAAAAGCGGAATGACTTAAGTCCAGATTTTAAAACTTTTTAGCTCAAAGACCCGCTTAGAAACATCAATTTGTTGGATGTCAAAAATATTCTAATGTTTAAATTTCCTCCCATATTTTTATTGTCAAGAATTAACTTAAAGATTATAATAAAAAATAATCTTAAGACAAACCTTGATCTGTGATCTTTTACTAAGACACACTGTTTAATTAGGAAACTTCAGGGCGATCAAAACCAGGTTTTTCCGTCTGACTCAAAGCAAATCTTAAAAAAAAATAATAAAGAAAAACCGTAAAAAAATGTTTATTAACTTGAATATTTCGTGGCAGCCATGCTTTTATAAACTAATTTCTAATGTCTAGATTCCGAATTCAGCTTTTAAAACCAAAGACATCTCTGAATTTACTGGTAACAATTGTCCTGAAATTTTATGTGAAGTTTAAATTTTCAAAGAATTATTTTAAAGTGAAAAGGTATCAAAATTTCAGAGCGTGTAGTTTCTTCTTATGTCAAACTGACAAAATCAGTACCACCACTTTCCAAGATAGAGGAATTGCTCACGCTAAGTAACTCTGTTTAGTTTAGTCTAGAATCACCTTAGAGTTTCCTCGACCACTTGGACCGGTTTCGAAAGATTTCTACACTTACAGATAAGACAACCCCAGGCATTAAAATTTTAACTTTTCAAATAGACAACCTTTAGGTCATTAGAGCTTTCCAATTTGGTTTAAAAATAGGGAGGTACATAGGTTTTGTTTCTCAGCGGAGTCTAAAAAAACAACAACAAAAAACCTGACTTGCAACCCTAGGAAAGTAAAATACAAATTTGGCGTTCTTTCGAAGCCTCTACTTGTAAAATTGATTTCAAAGGCTGTTGGAAGGTTTGTAACGTAATTCACCAATTTACTTCACTAACTTTATTTGAAAACAAAGCAAGAAACACGGAACATTTATTGAAAAAAATAATGATAGCGCAGTAATTTTGACGATTACGCAATTGGAAAACATACATAAGACTCTTTAGTCAAGTTAAAGTAGATTAAAATGAAATTAAATGATGGGATTCAAATTGACTTTAACCACCTCGTAAAGATAAGGTGCTTCTTTCACTCTGATGTAATAGCATCCATGATAATTCCCCGAATCTTCCAGTTTTGTCAAAATAACCGAACACTGTTTGTTGGCAAATTGAAATTGATTTTCACGGTCAAGAATATCATTGTTATCAAAACCGAACTCATTCTTCAGGTGATCAATTGGCTCTTCCCATTTTACATTTGATTCCAACCTCGATGCGTCAGAATGCGGGCCGTAAATCGCTTCGTTCGATGGAAGAGGTGTTGCAGCTTCGTTTTCCAATTTGACACAATTTAAGTCAAACTCGGAACTAAAATTATCGCTCGATAAAGGTTCGGGTTCTTTCTTAATTTCTTCAGAGGTAGACTCGTTGGAATTTGTGGGTTCATCGGGATCTGATTCAGAATGAACTTCGACTTCTGTGGACTGGTCAGTTTCATTAAGACAATCATCGTTTACATTTGGCACACTTGGTTTTGGCTGCGAACTTCCACGATTGTCGTCTGGTTTGCGTTTTAATGGGAACACGATGTCTGCAACATCATTTGATTGATTATTTTCGTTTTTCCGTTTGGACGAGAGAGTTTTCTGAGTTATTCGTTCAATTCCAGATTTTGATGGATGAAGTCTAGCCATGTGTTCTCTCAGTCGATGCTTTAATTTGGCTGCAAAATCACAAAAACTACACTTAAATGGCCGCTCGTCCCTGTGAGTCACGACGTGTGTCTTCAAATTCCAGCGTGTTATGGTACGGTAATCGCAAATATCGCATTTGAAAGGCCGATCTTCACTGTGACTGTGAAGATGTTTCTTTAAATTGCCGCGTGTTTTGGCACGATATTCGCAAATATCGCATTTGAAAGGACGCTCATCACTGTGAATTAAGACATGTTCCTTTAAATTCGAGAGTTTAAGGGCACGGTAATCGCAAATATCGCATTTGAATGGACGATCTTCACTGTGAATCAAGACGTGTTTCTTTAAATTCCCCCGATATCGGGCACGGTAATCGCAAATATCGCATTTGAAGGGACGCTCATCACTGTGAGTCGCAACGTGTGTCTTTAAATTCCCGCGTGTTCGGGAACGGTAATCGCAAATCTCGCATTTGAATGGACGCTTGTCACTGTGAATTAAGACATGTTCCTTTAATTTCGAGGGTTTAAGGGCACTGTAATCGCAAATATCGCATTTGAATGGACGCTCATCAATGTGAGTCGCGACATGGCTCTTTAAAACATCGAGTCTTCGGGTACGGTAATCACAAATATCGCATTTGAAAGGACGATCTTCCCAGTGAATCAAGACGTGTTTCTTTAAATCACCCCGATATCGGGTATGGTAATCGCAAATATCGCATTTCAATGGACGCTCATCACTGTGAGTCGCGACGTGTGTCTTTAAATTCCCGCGTGTTCGGGCACGATATTCGCAAATATCGCATTTGAATGGACGCTCGTCACTGTGAATTAATTGATGCCTCTTAAAGGTTGAGCTTCTTCCTGTCTGAAATCCGCACTGTTTGCACTTAAACTCCATCTCTTCCTAGTGAATCAATAAGTGATACTTCAAGACAAAATTATAAATATTGCTTAAAACAGGGTTTTCACTTGACCGAAAAAAAAAATACTTTGCAGCTGGACGTCAAACGCCAGATTTGTTGTTTACGTTGTCGCCCAGCGTTATAGCGTTTTCACTTAGCGTAGTTCATGCAAATAATGGAACCAAGGCTTAACAGATAAACTGAACACTGCACTAATTGCGGCCCATCTATTGTCTTTCTTTTTTGCAATCTTTGTTTCTAATATCATACAGATTTGTATTGTTCCTAACCTCTTCAATAAACCTTTCAGCATTGAACTTCGGCATTCAGGGATTTGTACTAGTTACTGACTCGATTAGGAAAAAAAAAAATTAATAAAAACATGGCGGACCGGACGGCCTCTTCCGAACACGCGTGGTCGAATATGACATCACGACTCTAGCTTATTGCTGATTGGCTCGCGCAGAGCGTTAACGTTGAACGCGGCCGAAAAAATAGAAAGCTAATTTCGCCACACTCAACGTAATTTCTGTCCAGCGTTAACTATGCTTTTTTTTTCGGTTGTCGCTTGACGTCGGGCGAAAAGTGGTGATTTACGCCAAGTGAAAACCATGCTTAAATATATATCTAGTTTACAGCATTTTGTCAAAGAAAATTACAGATTGTCTGATTGTGCTACAGTTATGTCTTTTTGTTCCTCCGCTTCTACTATGGCGACTTTTAACAACGCAATAGCTTCTCAACAAACTTGATTAAAATTAAGATTGAACGGATAAATATTTAAAAAAAAAAAAAATGGTCTTTTAGCAAAATGGCTAGAAATTTAAGATAATTCATCTGAATGAAGTACCAGATTTTAAATGTTATTAGCTCAAAGACATGCTTATAAAACATCTATTATTTCAAATAATTACTTATCTTAGTAAAATAAAACACATTCCACATCATTTTCGTTCAGTGAAATGTAAATATTCGATTATTCTTTTTTATATATAGCAATCCAACAAAATGTTTGGTACACTTCTCTAACTAAAACTTCAGCCATATAGTACTAGTCGTAAAAACTTTAGATACTTCAATATTATTACGTAACAATTAAAAATTTTATGATAAAAATTTTGGGTAAAAGGTATTCTGGTGAAATAAATGTTGATAAGAATTTTTATAATCATGTCTTTAACTCAAAAAAAAAAAAAATTCATTTTGTTCACTCATTGTCACAGAATGCTTTTAAAACCCTTATTTCTTGTCGGTGAAATAATGGTTCAGTCCAAGGGTTATCGAAGAAAATATATTGTGAACTTAAATATTCTAACAGACAAGTAAGTATTTTTATTCGAAAAACAAATATAACAAATTAATCTAAAGGTCTAGTTACCTTAACTTCTCGGCTTTAGGCTCCATAAAATATCAAACAAGTTTCGAAACTTATTTCTTGACATTTTAATGATTCAGTCCAAGGCTTAGCGAAGAAAATAAATAGCGTGAACTTAAATATACCAAAACGCGGTACCTCCGAGGCTACGACCGACTCGCACGAAAAACTATAAGAAGAAAAACCAACTACCTTTTCTTAGAAAAAGGTTTCACGTGGCCAAAATAAATTCCCCCCCACCACCCTTTTTCGTTCTAACCCCGCGTGGTGTCTTTCAATACCCCAAGCCAAGGTAATGTCAGTAGAGAGAGAGTAAACCCCCAAAAATAGGAGCGGTCCTGGTCTATTGTCCATGCCGGTGGTCTTAAACCTTGAAGTAGAAAGGGGTGGATTTGAAACCCCCATACCTATAATGTTTTTACCTTGATAATGTTGGCTCTGTACCCCTACCTAGGCTACGGCACCAAAGTAACCCCAGCATCCTCAGCCCTAAGGTAGGGTATCGTAAAATACGCCCACCCCCCCGCCGTCTTAAAAAATAGAACCTACTTCTCATACAAATACAATGGCGCTACGCGGCAGCACTTGACAATCGCCTAACCAAGGGTAGGGGCTTGTGCAAGGTACACTGGGAAAGTTTCGGTGCCACAAGTTACTCATCTTCATTTCCACTCCATCTTACCTCATTTCTCCCTGCTTAAACCAAGAAAACACTATCGCATTAGGAATATACTCTCAATCTCCATGAATATTGGAACTTTAAAACAAGTATTTCAGATAAATTTTCGATTTACGTTCAGTTTTACTAATTATTAATTGGTAGATCATGAATATTGCAACTTTAAAACAACTGATAAACAGAAAAATTTTAGATTCACTTACCTTTTACTTTTTCTAATTATTTTATTAATTAGTAGATCTACACAGTACATGAATATAGTACGACAACTTCAACGTTTTGTTTTACCATTTTTTTGATGCCATAAATGACTTATAGCCCCCTATATGCTTTGTTTGGAAACTTCTTAACCTTTCTAGTATTTTCATTCCTAAATTAAACCTCGAACTTTAAAGGGATAAAATATTTCTAGAATCAAATCGAAACTTTTTCAATAAGCCTGATGTCATCAATAACCTTGTTTCTTTTCTTTTTTTCAGTATCCATCTAGCGGAGCTTCAATGAACCCAGCTAGGTCCCTGGGACCCGCTTTCGTCATGAACAAATGGACCAATCATTGGGTATGTATCCCTGACAATTTCTGTGCCTTATATATTTCTCGCATTTTTTTTTCCGACTAAATTGGAAAATACTAAAATTTATAGCTGGGAAATTTCAATAAATCTTTAAAGGACAAATGTTGCAGAGGGGTTGGGGTTCGATTTTAAGGAAAGGTTAGTGGAATACACCCAAGTAGGAGGAGGAACATGTATTTTAGACTGTATTGCCGGGGTGAAAAATTTGAGAAAACTACTCAGAATAGTGGAAAAACCGATGCTTTCTATTTAAAGTTAGAGGGAAGCAAATATAGCCTTTAGGTCTCTTCTTGAAGGGATGCACAATGTGTTACGTAGGAGGCGTGGCCTATAATATCAAGTCCTACTGGGCATGCGTGAATTTAGTAGCGTTATCAGTGCATTGGGAACGGGCATCTGCTTAAATATTGAACTTTCCGCCGAGTCTTACAGTCACGTGACTTGTCCAATCACTACTCTAGAAAAATAGTATTACATACTACTACTTCAAAATATAATTCTTGATGACGTGTTTGTACATCCCTTTATATCACAGGTCAAAAAAGAGACCGCTATCACTGTTAAAACAACTATTATAGAGACCAAGAAGTGATATCTAGTTTATTAGGGAGAAGGTATAAATTCACCACATTTCCAGCTTTATCTCCAGTCCAAACGTAGGTCCGGAGTTAATCCCCGCCTCTAAATTACAACCAGCATCTCATTGGTTCTTGAAAATTCACGTCAGCGCGACGCGAATGACGAAAATTACGTATTTTCCGACTGAGGAGAGGCGAAATAGCCCGGCCTCCTTTTACGTCCCCCCTTGTATTTTGAAAGGGTGACTGGGACTATGGCGCGCGAATACTAAGGCATCTTATACCTTCTCCCTAATAAACTAGATATCGCTTCTTGTTTAGACTTCAGGCGCTTCAGATTTTGGATGCAGACTGTCGCTTTAAGTATATCGGGTCATACAGAACAAACGATGTAATTTCACATTCCCTTTGAGAACAGTACGCAACTTTCTGGGACAAATCCAATAAGTCGAGTAATTGGCTACGAAAATCCGATACGAATAGTTTTAGAATTTAGAGTCGTTCAAATACAGTCATTTTTCTCCCTCTAGATTAAATGGATTTTTTTTCGGCCTTAGCTAAAGCATCTGTTTGACCTAAACTTCAAAAGGTTAAAGGCCGACTTCCAGCGAAAAGGTTTCTAACAAACTGAAAACCGAGCACCGAGACTAACCATGAAGCTACCCGTGTCGATTTTCGAATCCCCGCTGGCGCAAAAGTTGGAAGGGTTCTCGCTAACTGAAAGCCGTGCAATGTGGTTTAAGCGAACTGAAGATGAACAATAGAAATCCTTTAAATCTTTATCCTCCGGCATTTTTGCTTTCCTCTGAAGGAAATTCTCTATTGTGTATCTTAAAGGGACTGCAAAGAAGGCATCGGCGGGTGGGTAAAAATTATTTGAAATACGTCACAGACATCACGTGATGCCATGATACAAAGGCTCCCCATGGAGTGGAACTGGACATCTAGTCCTTGTTTTTCGCGAGATTGCAGCGCCAATTCCATGAAGTGGTAGTTTTCGAAATAAAACGAACTAAGCTTCTTTGAACCACGCCTTTGCTTGGTCACGTGCCTCTGACGTATTTCAAATAATATTTACCCACCCGCCGATGCCTTCTTTACAGTCCCTTTAAGTTCGCTAGAACCACATTACACGGCTTCCAGTTAGCTAGAACCCTTTCAACTTTTTCCCCAGCGGGGATTCGAAAATCGGCAAGTGGTTGCTCCATTCTTAGTCTCGATGCTCGGTTTTCAGTTTGTTAAAACCTTTTTCGCTGCTGGAAGTCGGCCTTTAAAGAAAGAAAAAAATAATACCAAGTGCTTATTGTACACCTAAATTGAAACGGAGTAAGATTTCCATTAATCAGCGTCAAAGTTGGTAACTGTATACTCTGGCTAGTACAGTTTGTTGTAACACAACTTTACAGAGAAACGAACGCTACTGAGCAAGGATTAACAAGGTTTTTATAGATCTTACTGGGAGGTGAATCAATACCGTATTTTTCTTTTATCGGTAGTAGAGACGGGGGAGTGGGTAGTTGGACCGAGCTCTTGGGCGTCGAGGGTTAGTTTTTATCTTGCCTAAGTAATTCGCTGTCTCCAGCCAATCAATCACAAACTTATTGATCCATTCACCCCCTTTTCTACACTCTTTAAAAATCGAGAGTTTGACGACAACTGCCAGCAAAAATGCAGTGACTCAAAGTTTTAACGAATTTAAAATTTTGTTCGAATCACTTTATGAATTTATTATTAAATTTAATGGGAGCAAATTGGGAAACAATTGATTTGGATAAACGCGACAATGAAATGTTCCACAGATAAGATTGACAAAGATTTCTGACAGATGCTGGTAAAGTTCAAGTAATAAACTGAAAGACAATGATTTCTAATTTAATTATGGGGTCATCCGTAAAACACTCTAAACATAACTGGTTTAGGGTAGCCCTTAAGGCAAAATGTCAGCCCATATTCGACCCAAAATTGAACACTTGTAAAATAAAGGGTTACGTCGTTCTTGAACAAACGTTTAAGCAAGGACAGGTTATGCCATCAGTCAAAACGGTTGAAATTTACGGCCCATAATAAAGTATATTCTAATGCTGAGCGGTAACAGCGCTTTACCAAATATACAGTGTGGAACAGATCATACAAACGTATATTTTGAGTACAAAGTTGCTGCGAACTCAGATCAGGCATTCTTATTTTCTAACTTTAAACGCAGGGTCATAATCGATGACATAGGTCTGATATATTCCATAAACAGTTTTATTTCCGTCGTCAGTACAGCTTGGAGGAGAGAGGTGAGATGGAGTAGTAATACCCCTACCTCTGTAACCTCCTCCAAGGCAACGAAGTCATCCCACAATCCTGGCCGTTTTGGTAAGGTCGTACCATTAAGCCTATAGGCTTATGGTCGTACCCGGTTCGAAAACATCTACAATTGCCCCCTGTGTCTTAAAAATATAATCTAATTCACAAGAACTAGTTTCTATTTTACTTAATGGTGCTACGAGGCAGCACTTAAAACCAGTCTCGGCTGTGGTTTAGTTTAAACAAATGCCACTAGATGCTCCCATAATCGGAGGGGGGAGGAATTGACTGACCGTTTAAGCTTAGCAATGGCTAGTCTTAGCTCCGCCCTCATGGATGAGTTCTGAGTGGCACCTGCCTTTGGGAAAGTAAAATTTGTGTGTAGAACATCATTCACAGGAGCCGACATTTGCTTTAACAATCCCCTAACCAAAGGTAGGAGCCCGCGCACATGGTACTCAGAAATACTTTCATTGCCTTATATGGCCCACCAAAAAGGGATATTAGATGTTTCAAGAGGGATTCGAAGGGAGAGGGAAATTGTGGAAGCGTTATCGGCGTGTCATGCGCAGTAAGGTCCACCGGATTTCTAGTTTTAGTATCATTCAAGGCCAAATCAAGGATGATGGGGGGAGGATGCGAAATCTGAGAGAAAAAGGCGCGCTAACTATGGAACGGCTTAGGTCCGGTGGGACGAAAAAAATGGGGAGGAATATGACTTCAGTTTTTCCTTGAAAGGGGGAAAAAGGAGACGAAGCGCGTTTTAGACTCCCGTTAAAATAAACCTCTGCGGCAGGCGCGTCGTGAAAAGGCTCGACCCGCCAATCCCTCTTAAAACATCTAATATCCCTGCACCAAAATTTCTACTTCATCAAATAAGTTTTCGCCTTATCTGTTCCACCATTTACGAGAGAAACTAATGTCTTCACCATCTTATTAACTCTGCATCCCAAAACACATATAAATGGAGATACTATATTATCGACTTGCCACTATTTATTTCCTTCCAGTATAGCTTACACAGGGCATATTCTCTTTCATTTATTCCCCATATACACCTGACGAAACGAACAGAGAGAGAGTTA
The DNA here is from genome assembly GCF_054372755.1 of Phalangium opilio. Classification (NCBI taxonomy): domain Eukaryota; kingdom Metazoa; phylum Arthropoda; class Arachnida; order Opiliones; family Phalangiidae; genus Phalangium; species Phalangium opilio. The sequence continues at coordinate 6,341,804 of NW_028324226.1, forward strand.
GAAAGCTCTTTCTCTCAATTTTTACATATCGGACACTGCATCGAACGAACAGTTAATCGATTTTATCGACACATTTCTTCTTTCTTTCTCTCTCTTGGAACCAACTCAGCGCCTTTTTGGACTGGAAAGCGAGCGAATACACTATACCATAAGTTTATCATGCCTCTAAGTAGAGAAATGGCTGCTACTCCTATGGCAATAGTGTTTGTCTGGCTCCCTTTAACTCTCTCCGTATCATTTATCACCTCAACTTCAATGCAAAATTGTACTGCCTAGCCTAGCGTTTCTTTTATCCCTTTTAGAATGTTTCAGGACTGAAACCGCCTCTATCTCACGAGAGAGAGAGAGAGAGGGGGGGGGGATTTGGGGTTGCTTAAATAAAATTCGTTCCCCCCAATGCCTGCATATACGAAACGTAAAAATCTCCTTTATTCCATTGGATGATTTTTTTTCATGTGACCCATTTAGTAATCGTCTCGACCGCTTTCTGGCTGCACCGCGATAGAAATTTCAAAATTTTGTCTCTTCGGATCTTAGCGCTATGCGAGTTCTGACGTCACAGTAGCCTGCCTAAGATGCCCAGTGGTAACTCTTATTTGTGTACTTAGAGGCATGATAAACTTATGACTATACACTGTGAAGCCTTTTCTATTCCCGCGATAACGTATAGCTTTACGCATTCCAATCTGAATACTCAGCAAAAAAATGTGATGTATTCAATACATTTCGTATAGGTCGCGTTAAATCTTTGCAATACCAAATGTTAGCTATACAGTGTACCCTTCAGACGGGATGAACTCTATAGATTTTTACAGATTTATTGCAAAAATTAGAAAGAATGGTGCTCGCTACCTTTACAAGTACATCATCGTCTCTATGTTTCCGAAAAGAAAAATGTATCTTGACAATTTGGAGTTGCCTCTTTTTCGCCAGTTGGCATTTTTGCATAATATATCTTTCAAAAATTACAGGCTCGTTTATTCTTATTGAAAATCGAATAGAATTAGATAAGCGTAAAAATACGAGCTAAACTAAAATAACTGTAGCTGAAGAGGCAATTCTTCCCTTCATTTTTGTATCCTGAAATTCCAAGCATAGCAACAAAAATTCTAACTCAGTGTTATACAATGCTTTAAAAGTTGCGACACATTTTTTCATGTGAATTTTCTTTTTGGAATTCTACAAAACATTATTTTGAACAATTTCTATATTTGAATTTTGCATTATAGGACCAAAATGTTTCAGAAAATATAATTTTATAGTCGCGTTCTTAACCATCTTTTAATTGTGTAAGTCTAAGTCCTAACTTTTGGGCTTCGATTTTCCGCTATCTTTTAAAATAGCGTCCAGAAAAGTTATACCTTTTGCCAAGGACTAATATATCGTAAACGGCCTTTATGGTTTTTAATCAAGTCCCCTTTAAGTTGAGTATAGACGAAAATTTTAGACCTGTTACATGGAATGACCCTCCGTTATAAAAATCTACGCAAATTGTGCAGAAACACACAACAAAACGGAAAAATTAAGTTCGATAAACTCATTTTATCAAGCTCTACTATCCCTGGGCATTTTCAGGAATACCTTGACAGGGTTCATATAACTTTTGGAAAATCGATTTCCCTTAGTTTTCCAGATTCTTCCCCATATATTTCCCCCAGTTTTCCAGGTTCCCCCCCACATATTTCCCCGAGTTTTCCAGGTTTATCCCTCATACATTTCCCCGAGTTTTCCCGGTTTATCCCCCATACATTTCCCCGAGTTTTTCCAGGTTTATCCCCCATATATTTCCCCGAGTTTTCCCGGTTTTTTCCCATACATTTCCACGAGTTTTCCAGGTTTTCCCCATATATTTCCCTGAGTTTTCCAGGTTTTTCCTCACAAATAGAATAATAACAACGGGAGTGGTTTTTTTTTTATAGTCCAAGCAACCCCTTCAGGGCAAACTTTCTCAAACCTCACAATGTTCCATGGTTTCCCTGAATTTTACTAAAGATTCTAAATTTCCCTGAGTTTTTGTCAACAATTTATTTCCCTGAGTTTTCCGGGCTTTTACGAACCCTGCTAGAACGCGGCAAGTCGTCCGTTAAGTGGCGTTTGGGGTCAAGATAGTCGAGGATTTTCAACTGACCAGTTGGCAAGCATAAAGAACAACTGTTCAACTTTGAAAACCGACAAGGACATCTTTTTTCTTCGTTTTCCTATACCGCGTTGCGTCAAGCTTTAGAAAAGAAAAAAGAAAAAAGTAAAATTGGAAGAAAGACTAGTAGTGAAAGAAATTGGTAGTTTGGGAGCTGGACTCCAGCCGTAACAGAAAGGACAAGGATTTCACATAGAAAGAAGAAGACTTCAATTCTTAAAAGTTACAGATAGTATATAGAAAAAGTCGAAAAAACATTCTTTTGATCTGTCAAATCCCTTCTAAAAAGGAACGAGAAAGTCACAAACTTAAATCCCACAGGAGAATTATGGGTACCAATAAATTCACCAAGCCGCTTGTCAAAAAATCCGACGTAGCCAACTAACCACCAGGCTATGTCTTTAGTAGCTTCTTTAAAGTAATGGTTAAGAAACGTCTATTCCACCGTAAGAAGGATTTGTCTATTTTAACTTTCTGAGGATTTATTCAGTCATGCCAAATTGGGCTGGAAAACCTCAAATTGGGCTTCTTTCGAAAAAAATAATATGCTTGCGCTGTTGGGCGAATTATTTTATTAATATTCTACAGGGATGTGTATATATGACTTGACACCCTTCCGTAATGTTAAAGGGAAAAAACCCACTAAATTTACCATAGAAATAACATCCAGTTTTTCGTGATGGTTCAAATCCAATTACTTAAAAACTACAGCTTAGTTACTTTTCGGAATACTCTTAAATTAACACGTAACTGTTCTGGGTGTGCCTTTTCCAATTTTAATCAAAAACAATTAAGTTTAAGTATGTTATTTTAATTAATTTGTAATAGGGAACTTGGGCAGGAACTCATGATTTTTTTGTTCATTTTTTGAACAATTGTTATTTATGAATAAGTTGGTAATTTATCAAATACCACTGTAAATTACGTATTTATAGCACAGTGTATTAATCAAAAATGTCTTGATTAGAACCAAGACTTAAAAAGTATCGATAAGACTGAGGTTATCACTTGACTGAAGGATCAGATATTAATTTTTCTTTTTAATTGAAACTTAAAGGCATGCTTAAGAAATAACAACGTTCCATTACCGTTTTCCGTTGAAATAACTTATTTAAAGCGAGGAACACACATGCGTAAAAATTTCACGGAATCGTACTAAAAATTCGTAAACATAAACTATTTTCTATTCCGTTTACATTTACGTTTCTGGATCTGAATCGCACTTGAACACGTAAACGTAAACGAAAATCTTAATTTGCGGTGTTGAAATTCAAAAACAGTGACATTAGTCTATTTCGGTTAAAAAGGATTAGCCGCGGACCTTTTATATGCTCATAGAGGAGACCGAGGCTTAGGGTTGAAATCATTGCTACGAACCTGATAAACTGTACCGTGCTCTGATGGTTTGCCAAATAGTTTTTTCGAAAATCGTATCATTAAAATAAAATAAACTTGTCAAAAAGGTATGGAAAACTTCTAACCTTCCCTAAATTTGCCCCAAATCAGCGCTCTTCTACGATCTGCTTTTTTCTCCGCCATTTTTGCGAAAAAGCTCATACGGATCCGAGCATCTGATTGGCTGGAACTTAGCGTAAAATCTTTTACGACGGAAAAAGTTGAGACAATTTCAACTCTCTTTTCTAGTACGTTTACGTCGAATTTTTTTGTACGTTTACGTTTCAGTTTACGTTTATGTCGAACTTTTACGCATGTGTGTTCCTCGCTTTACTGGTAATCGATTTCAAAAATTTACTTATCTCGTCTTTTCGACCATAATTCCATTCCCCGAAAACATTTTATCATTACATTAATTACTTTTGAGAGAGTACGTGTATGACATTTCGTTTTAAAAGGTTCCTAAAGATGTTACATCCCCATATTTTCCCTGCATATTACCGGGAAATTGCCTTATTAATTTTTTTAGTATTTGGTCGAGTTCCAAAAACATTTCCTACCCCCTTCCCCTCAACCTAAACCGGCGAAACACGGAAGCGGGTGCTTGAATCTAGTTCGGTCGTCTACCACCGCGAGCGTCTCACGTTTTGGAGGGAAAACTCAGAAACCGCCACCAGAGGGCCAACCGTTGGTGTGTTATCAAGAATATTCACTTTCGCCGAGTGAAGAATTTGGTTAGCTCAGTACTTCTGGTCTCATCTCACTTCTGGCCTAACGAAAAGGAAGATAATTTTCGGTGGAATGTGCCTTTTACAAAAAGTCTCCCTTCTTTTTTATGTCTACTAGTACCTAAGATCTAATCATCTAATTAGAAACTCTTGGTGATGTTTCGCGAGTTACATAAAAAAGGCGGAAAAAGTGCAAAAAAGCGCATACCATACGCCTTGCCTCTTTAATATAAAATGGAGTGAAAGGTACAGTATATACCAGAGGGCACAGGCAAAACTAATTAAATGAAGGCAAAGCGAGAAAAACCTCGTTTTTTTTAGAGCAACGCTTTTAGCAGGTTGTCTCCATGAAAGACCAGAGAAGGCAGCCTGGTTTTAATAACATGAATACGTTCAATTATCATAAGAATACGGAACAATAATAACCCCTACATTTTTTGATTTATATTATACCTACATAATTTTTGTAGTCCAAAATTTCAAGAAATTGCAAGTTTAAACGACAGCAAAACTATTTTATAACCGAAATCACGGATGACCCCCTTAAATTTAACTAAGAAACTGAAAGACAATGATTGCTAATTTAATTAAGGGGTCATCCCTAAAACACTAAAATCATAACTCGAAAAAAATCATAACTCGAAAACGGTGGCCCGGACGGCGAAATATCATAGAGCATTTTCGACTCAAAATCGCCCAAAGAACATACCCATTGATTACAGACCTAAAAGTTAACTAAAATCAGTAAAATGTTTCGACTGCTGACTGATTATCAAATCCCATCCCTAGGAAGCAGAAACTTTGAAATAACATTATTTTGCAGTGCCCTAAGATTTTTTCCCCCTCAATCCTCTCCTACTGAAATGTAAGAAAAACTATCTTATGCAATAACGTTTTGTGCGTTTCTGAAATAGTGTCAACTTGTTCACTATGTCCAGAGCCCTCGAGAGAGGGAACAATTCGGTCATTTTCCGCCGAGCCCGTACCTTGAAGGGGGCCCTGGTCACCTCTAGGGCTGTCTGGATGGGGCCCGACATCCCTTCATTTTCCCTCGAAAACTATCTCGAGGGCCTGACTAAGTCCATATAGACAGGTTTACCGTTTTTGGGTACGACTATACCGTAATCAAATTACGGCCTGAAAAGTAACCAAAACAGTACACTCATTCATTCTAAGCTTTATTCGGGAAACACCGGTCCTTTTGCTATATAGTTTAATTGTAAGTCTATTTCCCAATTGCTTATTTACAGGGGAAGGAATAGAACCTCGGAATTTACCTTCAGGTGACTGGAGAATACAAGGTTAAATTGAATAAATTCCCATAGAGGCTGTCGTAATGGTTCCATTTCACCAGAGATTTTAAAACATAACTGGGCAAAGTGAGCAGCCTCGTCCCTGTTGAATTGGCAATCGATCTTACAGGCTAACTTAGAAAATCCAAGTTCTTCGACATACTCATAGTTGTACCAAATTATCTCAACATGTTGTACTAAACTGGGTTGGTTACACGAGATGTAACGTATATAGTAAAAGTTGAAGTTTATGATAAAATTTCTTGGATGTTTAATGAGAAAAGAATATAACTAAAAATATCTATAAATCTGGCCAAGAAATACATATATCTAATAGAAATCATTATTGTTAATTTCAAGGAAGGTATTGTGGGCCGGGTTTGGGTGCTTTCCGTCAAGCGTCATAATTCTAACGTCTTTTCAATTGCAATTCAATTGGTAGCAACGCGAGAAATAAACATTGCCAAAGATTGCTCGCAATTACGGCTGCTTAAAAACATTTAAGAGAGAAATGAACAGATTCATGCAAATAAGTAATAACCCGTAGGTGTCGTTTGTGAATTTTCCCTCTTGCATTTACGAGGCTTAACAGGTTAAAAACATCTACACACAAGTCGGGAAAACCAAAATATTACCTCTCCGTGTCGAGAAGATTATATAACCTTAAGTATCCAATGAAAACGTCGACCTTTTGCCTTCATCCTTTCCCGCGCTTTGCGCTTCCGCATTTCATCCTTACTCTCAACATTATCTTCCTCCATTTTACATATAAAAATCAAATACTCACAAAAAGAAGTGGCAAAAACCTGCTGGCTCTTTACAACCACTTAATTTGACTTAATATCCAATTTCCAACAACAATAATATACCGGTAGTTTAATTGACAACCTACTAGCATCGAAATTCTCATAAGGAATGGCTCCCGCGGATAAAAAACGGCAATTTTCAACTAGGTGGGCGTTATCTCATAAGATTTGAAAAATATCATTTGTCTTTTTTACCAATGCCTAACCGTTTGGATTTTTTAAAGCAGTCTTAGCACCAAAAAATATTTTTGAATGAGGATAAAAAAGGTCTGTCCTCTCGTAATTTTTTAAGCTTTTATCATGATTACTCTATACAACAGTAACAAGGAGTATAAACGCATTAGTGGAAGCAGCATTTTTTTTCCAAAACAATCTCGCTTATGTTTATGCAATGAATGAAATATATCACAATGCACGGGCCTTGATAGATATAGGAGGCAATGAAGGAAATATATCGCATGCACGGGCCTTGGTAGATATAGGAGGCAATGATAATCTCTCTCTTTGCACGAGAGGTTTATCTTTAATATTTAAATAAATATAATTATTTTTAATTATTTTAATCTTCAATAATTAACATTAATAATAGTTAAATCGTTTAAAATAAAGTTATACTTATTATCTTCTCAAACTTTGCTAATATTGACGTTTAAAGTGAAGGGTACCCCTCTTCCCGCTTTCTTCAAATTTTGGGGTATATATACGATTCGTTTCCATTATAATAGTAAGGAAAAACCGCAAATGCGAAAACCTTTGGTAGCGATCCTACCTTAGGGAGGCTAGACGTTTCTCGTAACCCTAGCTGATCGCCGCGTATATCCTAAAACCAAACGATGATAATGGAGTAGAAGCCAATGATACAGATTGGTGTCTAGGTGGAATAGACGGAAGACCAGTGGATGGTGGTGTTAGAAGGCAGTGTAAGTGCAGACGGGTGTCAATGTGGGATTGACAAAGAACAGAAGATGGTGGTGATTAGAAGCCAGTATGTACAGACTGGTGTCCACGTGGAATGGACGAAGACCAGAAGATGGTGGTGATTAGCCGCCAGTAAGAACAGACTAGTGTCCTTGTGGTATGGACAAAGACTAGAAGATTGGTGGTGTGAGAACTCAAGTAGAGGAGCCATTTCCGTGACTGTGAAAGCAGTTCGGAAATGGCGAACACGTTTGCTCCGATACGCAAACTGCGAACGCGGTCACGTGGGTGTAACAACGGACCGACAGACACACACACAGACAGACAGACAGACACACAGACACACAGACAGACACGGCCGTTACAGAACCTCTCCTGGACTACGTCACACGAAGAGGTAAAAACACATACACCCCTTCACGCAAATTACGTATGGTTAGAGGAAACCACTCTTCATAACAACACATAGGTCTACAGTCTACTCTTTCAGATTCAAAACATAAAAAAGAACTAATTTTCCATTCTGTGGTACCAAGAAGCGATATCTAGTTTACAAGGGAGAAGGTATAAATTCGCCACATTTCCAGCTTTATCTCAAGTCCAAACGTAGGTCCGAAGTTGATCCCCGCCTCTAAATAACAACCAGCATCTCATTTGGTTCTTGAAAACTCACGTCAGCGCGACGCGAATGACGAAAATTAGGTATTTTCCGACTGAGGACAGGCGAAATAGCCCGGCCTCCTCCCCCTGTATTTTGAAAGGGGGACCGGGACTATGGCGCGCGAATACTTAGGCATCTTACACCTTCTCTCTAGTAAACTAGATATCACTTCTTGGTCATACTCATTCGCTTCCCCTGTCTCCAGTGCAATTTTTAGTCTCCCTTTTTATCCACAGCTTCTTTGTTTCTAACAGATTCGGCGTGCGTCAAACGTATTACATTTCTCTCTTTTTTTCTCTGAATGTTAGAACTAAGAAGTATATTCGGAATTTTCGTGGCGTAAATGCCTTAGATATCTAGAAAAAGGGAATTTTTTTGTTGCATCGTGAAATTTTTTTCGCGTTGCTAAAAATGAGGGGTAAAAAAAAACGGCTTGAGTAGGCTCTTTCTCCGCCATCCTCCTTACCCATAGAGAAAAGTTCGTGTCAAATAAAAAATGCAGTCACTTTCAAAGATGGGTAACAAAGAAAAGAGGTTTCTAGGATATAATTTAAAGTAGATTAACGCGAAACTAAATTAATCAAATGGTGAGGGTAAAATTCCTTCAAAGGAAATATAGGAAAGTATGGGACAAATTGTAATAAAATAGGGAGAATTCATTTTAGAATAATATAGGGTGAAAAAGGGAGAATAATTTTAGAAAAATATAGGGAGAAATAGGGAGAAAACTTTTAGAAAAATATAGGGAGAAATAGGGAGAAAACGTTTAGAAAAATATAGGGAGAAATAGGGAGAAAACTTTTAGAAAAATATAGGGAGAAATAGGGAGAAAACTTTTAGAAAAATATAGGGATAAATAGGGAGAAAACTTTTAGAAAAATATAGGGAGAAATAGAGAATTTTTTTTAGAAAAATATAGGGTTAAACAGAGAGAATAAATTTTAGAAAAATATGGGAGGAAATTGAGGTAAAATAGGGAGAATAATTATCTGAAAAATATAGGGTTAAACAGAGAGAATAAATTTTAGAAAAATATGGGAGGTAATTGAGGTAAAATAGGGAGAATAATTTTTAGAAAAAAATGGGAGGTAATTGAGGTAAAATAGGGAGAATAATTTTTAGAAAAAAATGGGAGGTAATTGAGGTAAAATAGGGAGAATAATTTTTAGAAAAAAATGGGAGGTAATTGAGGTAAAATAGGGAGAATAATTTTTAGAAAAAAATGGGAGGTAATTGAGGTAAAATAGGGAGAATAATTTTTAGAAAAAAATGGGAGGTAATTGAGGTAAAATAGGGAGAATAATTTTTAGAAAAAAATGGGAGGTAATTGAGGTAAAATAGGGAGAATAACTTTTTGAAATAAACTAGGATGAAATTGAGGTAAATTAGGTAGAATAAATTTTCGAAAAACCTAGGAGGAAATTGGGGTAAAATAGAGAAAACAAATTACAGAAAATTTATGGTAAAATATGGCGAACAAATTTTAGAAAAATATGGTAAAATAAAATAAACTTCAGAAAAATACAGGCTAAAATTACTAAATTACTTCGCGAAATTACTGTTCCGGGACTTCCATCAAAAACACAACACATTACTTCCTTTTAATGTTGCTTCTCTATTAAACTGCAAAAATATTACATGGAATTCTTTTTCGTGAATTCGGAATTTAGAGACTGAGACGTATGACTTATTTTTTCTTTTCTCCGTTTCATTTCTGGGGATCCAAAAGAAGAGCAGAGAGAATTCGTAGAAATGTAAGGAAGGTTGTATAAGTATATAGTAACGCGTCTCGGATTACCCCAAAGGCACATCGTTGCCCGTACGGTTTCCTTCTCTTCACAGAGAGTACTCACTCTCTCTACTCTTTCCTTACTCTCTCTCTAGCTTCTTGATAAAGTTGTTTTGCTGACGAGATCAGAGTAGAGCGGAGTAGAACCAGAGCAGAGACAGAGAGAGAAATAGCTCTGGACGCCGTATTCATTCTGTCAGAAGCCGCCTCTCCTTTTAGTCAACGTTGAATCAAAAGCTTTTACCTCATTCTCCGCTTTTCCGTGAGCCTCTATATACCACCCTTTCTAATATACTGGGTGTTACTCTAGTACGCCTTCGAAAGGTCTTTGCGATGTCCTGCATTTCGCGGGTGTCATAGGCTATTATGTTTTACAGGGGTTTTTTTTTTTCAATTTTAGCCTACATCGTAAAAGAAGTACCAAGGGTTAAAATAAACCTTAATTAAATTGACAAATTGAAATTTCCTATTTCTTGTAACTTTCCCTGACATTTCTAGCGCAGCCCACCGGGTTTTTATGGATTTTATTTGGTTTTTGTATTTTAGCAGTTGCGTGGATTGTAGAATTCAATTATCATTCAAAAGTCACTACTTAGTAAATAAAAATCTTAAAATGTTTCATAAAAAGTAATAAATATTGTTAAATAATACTTTTTGTTGGTATCTTAAAATATGAATGAATAGAAAATATTTTACCATTGAAATTTATCAAAATTGAAGATTTTAGTGATGAGTTTTATTAAGTGCGTTTTTGGTGGGTAAATTGAGCCCTGGATATTTTGGGTCCCAAATTTGTCTACCTTTTCACAAAAATTAAGTTTCAAAATCAAAGGATGTTCATTCAATGTTGGAGTATTCATAAACCGTACAAATTTTCTCCACTGAAACAAAATTTCCGATTTTATTTCAACAATTCATTCAATACCCTAACATTTCGTTGACTTTTGAGGCCAATTTTTAAACATAACTTTCAGACTATGAGGATTGATACAATTTACACCAGGAGACCAAGCTACTTGGCGGACTAAGTGCCTGGCATCCTGGTGTAAATGGTATCAATAATCCTAGTATGAAAAATATGTTAATTAGCTAGATTCTGGTTCAACCGCGGTGAAACATAATAGCAAATCGTTTCCTTGTATTGCGGTGCAGCACCGAGACTGGTTGAAGGTAAAGTGCAACACCCAGTACTCTGTACTCTTATGACATGCTGAATGCTACTTTTTCCTTCTGCTGGAGAAAGATTTTTTTACGTTCCGAGAAAGCTAGCTAGGGCACTAAGAGGTAGACAGACCCGTGTTATAAATAAATATACGGGCGCGTCTTATTTAATATTAAAAGAGACACGTCGCGTATATACTGTCTCCATCTTTTACGTCCGGAGATATTGTAGAATCTTGAACGATATAAATATTGACAATTTGTTTTTCACTCTGTAGTTAAACGAGTACGTCAAAGAAATTTCCGTCGTTGAGGAGTTAGAAGCTTTGATCATGTCTTTCATTCAAATCTGACAACGCATCAACACGTTTTCTCGGTAACCAATTAAAATGATAGTGCGATTAAAACAAAACCACGTTACTTGTCGTGAAATAATTTGGGGATTATAGTAAATATGAAAAAAGTGAGACGACAGCATTCTTTCCATCCCTAACAGACCTTCACTTATCGGCGTTAGAATATGGCTTTGTAAGAGGTAGCATACACTTGATTAGGGCTGTGCGAATACTCGAATTTTCGAATACTATTCGTTTAATTCGAATCGAGTATTCGATTCGACGAATCGAATTTGCCATTTTGACAAAAACGAGTATTCGATTCACAAAACGGTTATTCGAAAATAAATTCGAATAACCGTTTTAAAAACGAATATAGTTCCATAAACCGAGTAATCGTTTCCTAGGTGCTAAATTCCAATAGTAAACGAGTATTCGACTGAAAATGTTAAGGACTAGTATGGTCACATAACACATATAAAGCGGTTTCTTCTTTTTTTTTTTGAATTTCAACGCGAATGCGCAGTTCCTGGTGTTTTGTTTTTCCCTCACGAAATACTCAGTCTTAGCACGGAGGTGTGTTGTAGAAGGAGTAGAGACTGGGCCTCTAGGGCCTAGACATAAGCGTACTAGTCATTTAGTTTTCCTTGTATAATTTTTGCGCATACCGAGCCTACAATCTCTGACGTCATTTCTCCATTCTCCTAGAGAACACGCTTTTTAAAGAAGGCGTATTTTTCTTTTTTTCCCGGCTTAACTCTTTGAATATTTTTAAGCATGGGCGAATACCAGTTTTTGACTGTCGAGACGAATATCGAATAGTGAAAAATTTTCTTATCGAATACCGAGACGAATAGTTGTTTGGGAACCGAATATCGAATAATTAGGCTTAACTTAAAATTGCCCTTATCGAATAGTTATCGAATAGTCAGAAATAGAAGGATTAATTAAAATCAATTTAAATTATATTTAGAATTTAGATGCGCTATTGAGTAGTAGCACTTCAGGCCTATTTTCCCATAGAAACTTATACATTAAAAAGTGTATCTGCCATTACTTTTTTAAAACATTTTTAGGGTTAATATTTTTGTTTTCTCGAATAGTTAATCGAATATTTAACGAATAGTTAATCGAATATTTAACGAATAGTAGGCCCGAATAGTAAAATTCACTATTCGATATTCGTTCGAATACCCGAAATGGGGCTTATCGAATATCGAGACGGTTATTCGTCTCGATATTCGATCGAGTTATTCGTGTTACTCGAGTATTCGCCCATGCTTAAATATTTTCCATATTATAGTTAATATAAATAGAAAAAATAGTAAAGGCATTTTAAATAAGATTTGCAAACGCTTGAGAAATACCCGACACTCCGACTCGATACGCAAGGGATGTCAAATACCGCCCGGTTTAACCGAAAACCGGTTTTTTTACTCTTCGGAGCACCGTTTTTTTTAATTCTTAGGTTTTAATCGGTTTTTCGAAAAGAAAACCGAAAACCGAATTAGTGTTTTTTCAATTCACAAAATTAAAAGTTTTAGTTTTTCGACACTTGTTACTTACCTTCTGTTTACTTCTAGCAATCTACCACCATGGACACATATCAATTTTAAAGGAACTTTCGGTCTCACTCCAAGAAAAATCTGTGGAGTAATTTTCCATTGGTATATTCTAGAATGCCAATGGAAAACGGCACTAGTTATCGCCTATTAGTACTACCAGAAGGGAATAAGCGAGAAGGGAGACATTAGAGCCTGCTATGGTAACGGGAGTCCGACCAACCTCAAGAAAACCGCGAAAACTTTGCGCAAGTACACAGCTTTTAACCAATTTACAGCAAATATAGTTCTTTTCTCCGCGGTGTCAGGCGGCCTATTTTTCTGCTAGATTTTCATTCTCCAAAGGCTTAGGGCTGTCCATGTTTCGTTCTTGTGTAATTATAACCTCAAGTATGTATTTTATTGAAACTAATTTTTATATTCTAATATTAATTCAGAATAATTAGTTTTCATCTATTTAATACTTTCAAATTATCTGATTTTGGTATGTTCTCAATTTCCGTGTGTCTAAATTAATTGCACAGCTTGATTTCGTTTATCAACATTAAATTCGGCCATTTTTATCTCCTTCAATGTAAAGTTGTAAACAAAACTACTTTTTATACGTCAAGCGAGACGTCACCTTCTTATCTGACGTCACAGCTAAAACAGAAGTTTGATAGCCAATCAGTGAAGGGTAGTTGATTTGAGGTTGGTAAGACTGTTGTTACGAGTGTAAAGCATTATGGAGATATAAAGTGTGTCCCTTCTCTCTTATTCCCCTCTGGTACTACCTACTCGTACTAATATTCGGTCTTCGGGTCTATTGGAATATAGCATTTTTCAACATCTATCATAAACGGCCGGATAAAAACCGGTTTTCTGACAAACCAGTTTTTTGTCCAGTTTTTTGGAGCGGTTAAAACGGCCATTTAAATTAATCGGTTAACCGAAAACCGGTTTCAACGTCAGTGGCTCGCGGTCATCTTTCATGTTTACAAGGGCTCGTCTAGTTATGGAGGGAGGATCAAAATGCATACACCTTTTTATGGACAAATAAGGTCTAGCTTTTTAGTAGAGGGGAAGCTACGAGTCTCTACTCGTTCTACAACACACTTCCTTGTGCTCGAACTACATTTCTTTGAAAACGAATAATATTCGATTAAACGAGTACTCGATTCGGATTTCGAATAAGAGATTTACTATTCGATTCGTATTCGATTCGGTTTGAAAAACCACTATTCGCACAGCCCTAGTTAAAACGGCCATTTAAATTAATCGGTTAACCGAAAACCGGTTTCAACGTCAGTGGCTCGCGGTCATCTTTCATGTTTACAAGGGCTCGTCTAGTTATGGAGGGAGGATCAAAATGCATACACCTTTTTATGGACAAATAAGGTCTAGCTTTTTAGTAGAGGGGAAGCTACGAGTCTCTACTCGTTCTACAACTACAACACACTTCCTTGTGCTCGAACTACATTTCTTTGAAAACGAATAATATTCGATTAAACGAGTACTCGATTCGGATTTCGAATAAGAGATTTACTATTCGATTCGGTTTGAAAAACCACTATTCGCACAGCCCTACACTTGATATTCCTTTACTAAATAACAGTTGCCTGCACGAACTTTTCAGATTCAAATTCTCTGAAATTTCCAGGTTTTCCTGGACCTGTTTCTACGATTTTACATGACGTTTTTTAGCCCAATTGTTATTGTTCTAATTATGAGTAGGGGTTATATAAGTAAACAACTTCATTTAAAACAATGACGTCTGGTCAAACGTGATCTCACTAAAAAGGCGTTTAAAACGTCACCAAGCTGGATGGTTACGGTTACACCGCAGATATTTGGGCAACTTCAATCAAATTGTCAGCCTTTTCCCTGACTTCATTGAAATTCTTAAAATTCTCCGACTTTTTTGGGCCCTGACTTTTCCAGGTTTTCCGTGACCCGTAGCAACCCTGTAAATACTAGCGGATAATTATTGCTACGATGATTTTCAAAGTATTAAGCAAACTGTGTCAATCATTATTGATACTTAAACATTGAAGAGTAATAACTCTGATTTTATGAGAGATACAGGAATTTTCTTGAGTATGTAATAGCCGTGCTTCTTCCTTTCCCTGTGATGCTAAATACTTGATGAAATAACAAACAAGGCTCGAGAAAACTAGCAAAAGAGTACTCCAATTCTGAATTACACCGGAATGCACGATTGCCAGCAAGAGACTAACAACGAAAAAAAAATTCGTCCTCCATTCTTGAACCACGTATAACACGCATAACTATGCACTGCTCCTCTTTTTAAGGGATATTGTAACAAAAGTAATCCCTAAACCCGTGGCGATGTAACCATTTAAGCCCTATATTACAGTAACGCGAGCGCAAACCATGGCATGAGTAAGCCCCTATCTCTCTTGGGAAGAAATCCCCATAGGGGAAAGACCGTAAAAAAAGAATTTACATAGAAATAGTCATTCAACTATAGCAAGCATCCAGGTTGGGATGAGGAATCGCGCCGATGTATGTCCCTTTCAAATAGTAAAAGGTTATGTAAGTCAAATGGGCGATGGACCTGGGGAGTCCCGCGTATTCTACCAGGCTCTTCTACCATCCTGTAGTAAAGACCGTCATCCTGGAGCATTAGCATTTAAAACATCTGACTTTCCCTAAATACGTTATTAAAAGTCCATTGCTTAAAGTAAAATGATTTCCCGTATTATCTGAAGGGGATAATAGAAGAAGGATGACACTCTGTATCCTCTTAATACTTTAGTTATGTACAACGTCATTCTTCCCAGGTTCACCCTTTTTGTTTGCTCAGATGGTAATCCCACCTTGAGGGTTAGTTCTTTAACTGTTCAGTACTAAATCCTCAGCAATCAACCCACAAACCTTGATTGTCTTGACGTGGTATGAGAAAAATCCACAAGCGCGCCTTGGCAAATAGTTAAGTGCTAAAAGAGTAATGATGAGGAACTATTTGTCGCGTATGCCATTCGGTTTAATAACCTTGCTCCAAATGTTCCGATGTTGGGAAGAATGACGTAACACTTACCCCGCTTTGTGGTACACTTCTCTCGAAGAGAAGTATCATATACTTCTGGTTTTATTAAAATCAAGGAAGAATAAATGTGACAGGAATTCTTGTCTACTCCTCTAAAATGTAGATGCTTTGGTCTAGTGACGAGGAAAAGGCTATATCAGAAGCGAATAATCCGCTTTAAGTATCCATCATTAGGTCTTTGGTGGATTGTCTACCGGAAAAAAACAGGGCAAAAGACGATCAAGTTTTTTTTACCATAGTTTTTAAAGTAACCATGCTCTTGTATAGACGATTTTTTTTGAGGGGAGGGGGAGAAAATGACTGTAAGAAAACCTCTCCGGCAATCGTGGAGAATTTTTATCACCTCTGGCGTGTCATACTAAGAGTACACTAAGGGGAAGCCTTTCGCGGCGGTATCGTCTCTTATGATTTCACACCAGGTTAGGGTGAGACTGATTAGGGTGACAGACTAGTCCTCTATATCCATGTAAACTTAATGGTAGATTATCAATTTATGGTTCAAAGAAAACAGCAAAATTGAATGCTCATCGCAGGTTCCAGGGCAGAAATTTCAATTAATGAAGTAAATTAACTTAAACCATTAAGTACACATTATATGGACTTAATTCAAACAAAGTATGCATTTTCTATCACCAGTTTAGCAAAAGTTTTTAAACTTTGAAGCAATACCGTTTGAGTATTTATACAACGTTGCAAAGCTAGAAGGGGGCGAAGATGGGCTCTACTACTTTGGTATAGTTACACCACCGTTACAAGCAATCCGATTGCTGTAGTTCCTATGTTTCCAAAAGTTTCTTTCTTTCTCTGTCAGTCCACACCTCTATAGGTATCCACGTGTCTAAGCTGTTATTTTTACATAATTCTATTAGATACAGAAAACTTCCTTTTTTAACTATTAAACCAATCCGATGCTCGCTCGAAAAACGTGCAACCCGGCTAGTTGTTAACATAAATATAACATCCAAACTACGACCCAAAATCACGTGTAAATAACACCAGCGTTTCCTAACAAAATATTACGGGTATTTTACTTCAGATAAGGGACTTCTCGCATATACAGTTCTCGAAAAAGTTCAATTTTCTTGGAAAAGTCAGATATATCCCCATGGTTACAATGCAACCTCATTATTTTTAAGAAAACCCAGAACACCATGCATGCACGTGCCGGGTTTGCAGGGTCAAAGGTGAATCCCTACCTCTTTCAGGTTGTTCTATGCATAGTTAAAAGAACTTTTTTTTCTTAAGAAACTATCATTCGTCTTGTGTACGAGAATAGTAAAGAAAATAAAATACTGGCAAGCAAAGAAAGAAGATATAGACTCTAGAAGTATATTTTAAATTTTTTAAGGTTGAATTTCACGTTTCTGGAAAGAGATGGTTTAAATTTTGAAGTAACCGGACTTAACAAGACATTATGGTGCGTTCAGAAACATTCTACGAAGTTATTAGATGAACTTTGCATCCATACTTTTCTTGAATATTGTAATCAAGTTTACACAAAGTTTGGTAATTTGATTCAAATTTTCCGACTTATCCAGGCTTTCCCTGACCTTTTTTAGGCCCAATTGTCAATATTCTAAATATAAGTACACAATTGCTACGTTTAAATCGTAATTTTGAATATTTAATTCTTAGAATTCACTTTTCCCTGACGTTTCCAGGCTTTCCCTGCCCTGTGGTAACCCTAGAGTGGTGTTAATCTTATCAACATTTTAATAACGATACCGATTGACAATTTTGTCGAAAAAAAAATATTCATTTTGGTTCACAAACATTCTGAAACAGGGGTGCTTCTTGTCCCCTAATAACATTCCATTCACCGAAGTTAAAAATAAAGAAACGCATTCGGTTTTAAATAATAAGGTTAACGCAGCCTTCCATACCAACAGTAAACTCCCGTTGAGGGTTTTTGGGTCGGTATAATTGGGTTTCAGAGCTACGGAAAGGAAAGTCCAGGAAAAAGAAAAAAACAGAACTCTTAACTCGGAATAGATTTAGTTTCCGGATTTTCTACTTCTTTTAAAAAGAAAACGTAAAAAAAGAAGAAAAAAATCAGGAAAAAGAGAAGTTTAGAGATGCTAGTGAATGTATAGGAATAGATCTTTTTCGTAACATTTTCCGCAAATCATGAATTCTTTTTAGGGGTCAGCAACATGGCCACCTAGTTGAAAGTACATTTTATGATTTTCCGCGGATGTCGTTAATATAAGATTAAAATCATTAATATGTGGTGCCAGGTTCCTTACTCCCTGGTGGTGCCACGCTCTTTCCATAACCATTTCAAAATTCTTCACATTACCAAAAGTTCATGGGGAAAAACTAAAAGTATGCATCATTGAAGCTTGCTCGCGAGTGGCGCCGTGTAGTATGAGAAACCCCCTGTACCAGTCATAATTTTGACGACCCATCTGCGTATGATTTACGACCGTAGCACAGGGAACATGCGTAAATAGGCTCCTCAAAAAGACAGATGCTAGCTGTAGAACCAAGAATTAACGTTTGGATCGCTTCTCTGGTTGGTTAGTTTGTGTCGAGGTTGGAGGAGGGTTGTTTGCTTCTCATTTTACATAGCATCGACAGCCAAAGACTGGGAATTGTGAGCAAAGCACACTTTTTGTTTTTATCTATGAACATTTGATATTAATCTGGGAACGATATTTCGTTCTTTATGGCAGTGTAAAAGAGGAAAATTTAAATATCACGGAGCATAGAGGATTATAGGAAGAGGAGTGGAACCCCTACAGAATTTCCGTGCTATTTGGACGCGAAAACACCCTATATAAGCGTATAACTGGTCCTTCACCCTTTACTGGGGGAATCTAGGGACACCCTTTGACGATATAGAAATCTTGAAAGATATTTTTAGCAAAAGCCATACATTGATTATAAAAGGCTGACCCCCTATACTTGGTGAGAGCCCAACTTATTTTTCGTTTTTTTTTTTAAAGGGACAGACCATAGGAGGTAAACAGCGTACAGGATTCTGTTTATATTAAGACCTTATTCGGCGGGAGGTAGAGTATCAATTCTGGCTCTACTTTCGCCAATCCCGATCAAATTCCATCCGGTTTACCTTTCCTCCCAAATTTAAGTCGGAATTTTCGTTTCAAGTATAAAGTTTTAACAGAATTTATGTCTGAGCGGAAATCAGTTATCATTGGAAAGAGGTTTAAGGTTTATCCTGTTTGGTTATAGATGGACTTGTACTCCTATTTACCGGCGATTGACAAAATTGCGAATGATATGGATCATTAATAATAATCAAAAATGTCTTGATTAGAATCAAGACCTAAAAAGGATCGATAAGACTGAGGGTATCTCTTGTCTGAAGGATCAGATATTAATTTTTCTTTTTAATTGAAACTTAAATGCATACTTAAGAAAAAACAACGTTCCATTACCGTTTTCCGTTGAAATAAATTATTTTACTGGTAATCAATTTCAAAAATTTACTTATCTCGGCTTTTCGACCACAATTCCATTCCCCGAAAACATTTTATCATTACATTAATTACTTTTGGGAGAGTACGTGTATGGTTTTGCGTTTTAAAAGGTTTCTAAAGACGTTACATCCCCATTCGTGACCGGCACTCTTCGCAGTGGAACATTCTAATTATTCTAAAACCAATGGCGCCAAATTCAATAGGGACAGTAACATTTTTAGTCGCGGTTTTGCAAAATGATGTAATATCGAGTGTACTTTAGTGAACCGTCGTATTGTTCTTTCTCATAGTTCAGGGCATGATCAGTGTTACTGCCCAATTTCTCTCTCTAGTTTCTAACAATGGTTAGAGACTATTTGATATGGCACGGCACAACGTTATATACATTAGTAAATTCTAATTAGCACAAAAGTAAAAAGAATCCATTTTTTATATTTTGGTTTGAAATAAATAAACTCATCATAGTAGTTATAACGAACAGAAAGTCAAGAGAATGGCACCGGTAATGAGCATCAAAAAGAGAGGAAAGTTTGCTTCAAGGTAGCAGAGGGACATGGTAGTGAAAATAGTAATCTAGAATTTTGTTCGTTCAAACCTTAATATATCATGAAAAATTCAAGTGAGGAGGCGGCACTACCTAGAAAGATCTATTTTGGCAGATAACAGCGAAAAAATTATGTTCTACACACACTGGGACTATGGGAGAGTTTCTGGGCCGCAGGTCGCACATGATGAAATTTCAACTCTAGTTTACATCAATTCTCCCTGGTCGTACTAGTAGCAGGTTAAGCTATAGTTTTCTAAGGTCCTGTTAGTCTCGAAAGGGTTATATAGTCCTTGTAACTTTTAAAAGGTTGTTGTCATGGCTAAACAGACCGCTATTACAGCTTTTTATTGTTTTATAGGTTTTTTGACACGTTATCTCCCAAAAGTAATTAATGTAATAATAAAATGTTTTCGAGGAATGGAATTGTGGTCGAAAAGCCGAGATAAGTAAATTTTTGAAGTTGATTACCAGTAAAATAATTTATTTCAACGGAAAACGGTAATGGAACGTTGTTTTTTCTTAAGCATGCATTTAAGTTTCAATTAAAAAGAAAAATTAATATCTGATCCTTCAGACAAGAGATACCCTCAGTCTTATCGATCCTTTTTAGGTCTTGATTCTAATCAAGACATTTTTGATTAATATCTGCTCCTTCAGTCTTAATTTTAATTAAGAATGTTAAGAAACTGTTTTACATTTTCAAAATCTGCACTAAGCAGAAACATATTTAAAGGGGACCATAACTTTAGCTCAATCAGACATTTATTTATAATGATACTTCAAAAAAAACGTAAATCAATAAAAGTTTGTATTCTTATTGTAATTAACATAATACAATTTTTACCAATCATTTATTGAAACGCGAGGCGCCCCCCTAAAAATTCCAGAAATTGGACCAAATTGACAATTTTACAAAATTTTTAAAAATGCTGATTTATGTCCGTTTAACATTTAGCTCAAAATTGTCATAAGCCCAATATGAAATTCGGATATCCTTAAAACTTCATAAAGACGATCCGAGATTGTCAATTTCAAACTTTTTTGCAGCATAAACTAACGTCTGTTTAATATTAAGCTTAAAACCTTAAACAAAATATAGTCAGGGCTACCCTAAAAGTTCACAGAGATGATCCAAGATTGTTAATACGCCTAAAAAGTTCCATCTTCAAAATATGTAGCCGGGGAAAAGAGAGCGTGATCGAGTGGGCTATGCTAGTGGTTGGAAGTCACGGGGGTTGTGACAGGGATAAGGGAGTTGAGATGGATTGGAAATGATGATGGGCGACCTCGCGCACGCCCCTACCCTTCGGTAGGCGATTGCTAAGTGCTGCCACGGAGCGCCATTTTATTTGTATGAGAACTAGCTTCTATTTTGAAGATAGAGGGAGCGCCCTTTACAATTTCGTCCAGTACGACCCTACCTAACCGCTGAGAGCGCTGAGAGGACTATGTTGCCGTAGGTGGGGGTACACAGGCAACGCTATAGGTATGGGGGTTACTACTCCATTCCTCTCTCCTTCAAGGTTGGGACTCCAGGCATAGCCAACTCCATCACGCACTCAACAACGCAAAGCAACTCGCGCCAGCGTGGGAAATAAGGCGGTGACACAGGGCAAATGGCCTGTTTAAAAATTGCCTGGTCCAGTTCAAAAATTAAATCGGAGGGGGGGGGGGTCAGTGGTCCACGAGACTACTGACTACTAAGTAAGTTCAAGGGTAATCAGACTCCACACATTATAATTCTAATATTTTAATTATCCATTTCTTTAGTTTAGCAGACGACGTGCTCTGGTCAATGGTCACGGACCAGTTATTTATTCCAAGTCAGGAAAGTCGCTGGCCTAATGTCCAGTTTAAAAAATTCTAATTTGGTCACGGACCAGAAAACTCACGTAAACGCGACGCGAATGACGAAAACTACGTATTTTCCGACTGAGGAGAGGCGAAATAGCCCGGCCTCCTTTTACGTCCCCCTTGTATTATGAAAGTGGGACTGGGACTATGGCGCAC